>NC_037335.1:40593537-40894058 GCF_002263795.3 Bos taurus | reverse complement strand
TGCAGTCCAAGGGGCTCTCAAGAGTCTTCTCCAACACCACATTTCAAAAAAAAAAAAAATCAATCCTTCAGTGCTCAGCCTTCTATATGGTCCAGCTTTCACATCCATACATGACTACTGGAGAAACCATAGCTTTGACAATATGGACCTTTGTTGGCAAAGTAATGTCTCTGCTTTTTAATATGCTGTCTAGGTTGGTCATAGTTTTTCTTTCAAGGAGCAAATGTCTTTTAATTTCATGCTGCTGTCACCATGTGCAGTTATTTTGGTGCCTAAGAAAATAAAATCTGTGACTGTTTCTATTGTTTCCCCATCTATTTGCCATGATGAGATTGGATGCCATGATCTTCATTTTCTGAATGTTAAGTTTTAAACCAGCATTTTCAATGACTGGACAGGTACAATAGCCATGGCCTGAGAAAGTCACAATGACAGGGATCAGACTTGTGAGAGATTAGGGTCTGGGTCACCTCATCATGTAAGCCACCTGGATCAGCTGAGATGCTAGCCAAGAGTGAGTGGAATTTAGATCATATAGTAGGAGAATGATGCAATAATAACTTAGTAAGAGATAAAAGTGAATTCAAGCAGGAATCTCACAGGAGATAGTCACCCAGATCCCTCCCTTCAGGACTGAGGAACTTATGACCTCAGTTGCTGGTAGCATGGACAACACGGCACTCAGCTGAATGTCTGTCTGTGAATTGTCTTCAGCTTGAAAGAGCTACCTCGCCCAAGATCACAACTACTCCCGGGGCACAGGTCCTGCTCGGTCACTGGATAATAAGAGTGTTCAAACACTCAGCCCCTCTGTCTCAAGGACCAACAACCCTGAAGGGCCCTTCCAGCCCTAGAGCCCCTCCAAGGTCTTTACTGCAGCTTCACTGTGGTCCTACTCTTCCCTCACCCAATCTTACTTTCTCTGCTTTCTCATATAAGGGTTGAGTCTAAGGCCTTTCACTAATAAAATCATTGCATACAAATCTCTGAGTATCTGTTCCTTATGGACAGCTAATTCAAAAAGCATATACCGTGCCCTAAGCATATGCCATGCCCTAAGCCCAACTCATTGGAAAAGATCCTAACGCTGGGAAACACTGAGGACAGGAGGAGAAGGGGGCAACAGAGGATGAGATGGTTGGATGGCATCACTGACTCAATGGTTATGAATCTGAGCAAACTCTGTGAGATAGTGAAGGACAGGGAAGCCTGGTGTGCTGCAGTTCACGGGTTCAGAAAGTGCTAGACAATACCTGGTAACTGAACAACAACATGCTTATGTGAGATAATATTTGCTAGTTATGAGGATGGTATTGTAGATTATTTCATGAGATTGAGAAAATCAGGTCAGGGCAATTGTGAAATGTTTGATCCAACTTTCATAAATGTAATTATATGTAAATATTCAATATATCCTGAGAAAAAGCTTAAGGTAGCAAAATATTAACCGTGGCTATCTTTGGGTATAAGGATTATAGTGATTTTCTCAATTTTTAATAATCAACAGTAGGCAGTTATTTTTAATGAGATAAAATACATAGTAAAAAAGTTGAGTGTATACTAGAGAGATGTATGTATAAAACAGAAGGAAGTAGAGACAATAAGCACAGACTCCAACATAATTACTCTTTATTCTAGATGACCCATGATTTAAGAATGAAAAACAATTCACCTCTCTTCCCTAATTTATCCACTGGCTTAATTGAAGTTACCTGGTGAGGTGGACATATAGGAAACTAACATCTAGGAGTGGGATTGCTGGGTGATATGGCCACTCTATGTTGAACCTTTTGAGGGACTACCAGACTGTTTTCCAAAGTGGTTGCACCATTGTACAGTCAGCAGTTATTATAAACCACATTATTTTCCCACCCTAGCCCAAGCAGGTTTTTCTTGTGGTCTGAAATATTCTGTCAGACACAGATTAGTCATTTCTCTTAAATGGCTCTGTGCAGACCTACCAAGAGAAAGACCATGTATGGCAAGTACAAAGAATTTGGTTGGTTCTCAAGGCATCATACATATAGAAAAATGAATCAATCGTACTAGTTTTCTTCAAGACTGACACTCAGCTCCTGGTGCAGCCCTTCACTATTCCTGTTTAGCCTTTTAAGGTGCGCATTCATTCGCCAACCCCCTCAAGAATTGCTACAATAAAGATGGGAACAATTTCATTGTCCAGCTCTTTGTGATCCTACAGACTGTAGCCCATCAGGCTCCTCAGTCCATGGGGATTCTCTAGCCAAGAATACTGGAGTGCGTTGCCATGCCCTTCTCCAGGGGATCTTCTCAACCCAGGGATCGAACCCACGTCTCATTATGTCTCCTCCATTGGCAGGTGGGTTCTTTACCACTAGCACCACCTGGGAAGCTCTATCTGTCTCTACAATCCCCTCAAAGAACGGAGCCTTGATACTATCCACTAAGTTGCTTTACCTTGCACAGGGAGCCAAATTTTAATTGAAATCAGGAATTATAAAAATTGTTCTTCAGTATAAGATTGTTTTGCTTGCTTTTAAAAAAATTTGCTGCTGCATAAATTTTAAAAACAGGTGATCCTTGCTTTTCCCTTCTCCTCTCCCAAGGCTAGATCATTCCAAAAGTTGTTAGGAAATTTGCCATATACTGTGGTTGAACATCAGATTCAAGCCCCATGTTCTTGGCAGCAATTCTTATCTGATAAAAGGAAGCATACAGTGCTTAAAAACATTTTCTGGTACAAAAATTTAAACGGGGAAGTTTTGAATTATACAAGTGGCATCAAGGAGCCCAACGGTCACAATGTCTTTTAACAGTTCCACAGAAAAAACAGACGTGTTCTTCAAGTGGGTGTTCCTTGATCAACTCTAAATAAAAACCCAATGAATCACATCAAAATATATTTTCTGTGAGGATGTTTTTGAGGAGGTTAATGAAATGTATTTCAAGAGCAATGTGGCTGCATTTAATGTGATTTTGAAGTTCACTAATTTGATGTGATATAATACATTAATAAAAGCTGTATGTATATATTTTGAAATAGTTTGTATCCCTTCCAAATGACTGAATACATTATAAACTATGTTTTTATTATTTTCATTATGAAGTAGCAAATTAATTGGCAAAAAACCCACCCTCTTTTGTCAGGTCTGTTGAAACTTAGTCTTGAATTATTAGAAATAAGTGAGGTTTCCAGAAATGTATCATTCACATTAATCAGCTGCCCTGTATCTGGCTTTCTGGTGCTCTATCTTCACAGGTGAAATTCTTAATCTCTTAGAGAATGATATGTTATATACTGCACATTTACACATTATTAAATTAACGTGTTGCATATTATATAATTCTCAACCAGAAGTTAAAATCCTGGCCAACAATCAGAGTTAACCAGAGAATTATTTATAAGCCATATTTTGCTATGAGTATTATAGAAGTAATATTTTCAGTTATTTCTGATTACACAATATTTTTACTTGGCTCAAATTTCAAAAGACATAAAAGGTTTTTCTATGGAAAATCTCTCCCCTACTCCCATCTACCAACCACCACGTTCTTTGCAGAGGCAAAACCAGTATTATCAGCTTTTTGTGTAACCTTCCAGAGATATTTCACACATGAGGTGAAAGTGTTATTTGCTCAGTCGTGTCTGACTCTTTGCGACCCCATGGACTGTAGCCAATCAAGATCCTTTGTCCATAGAATTCTCCAGGCAAGAATACTGGAGTGAGTTGCTATTTCCTTCTCCAGGGGGTCTTCCCAACCCAAGGATTGAACCCAGGTCTCCTGCACTGCAGCAGATTCTTTATAGTCTGAGCCACCAGGGAAGCCAAAGTGCTCAGAGATGAAAACGTTAGTCATTTCACACATACATAAGCACATATGTATGTTTATCCTTTTTTTACAGCACTGGTAACAAGTGATACACACTCTGCATGATTTACTTGATAAGACATCTTGAAGATAAGCCCATATCCTCATACAAAGAAGCTCCTCATTCTCTTTTGTATGTACATTGTATACTACTGTATGGATGAACCATAGGTTGCTTAGTATACCTGGAAAGTTTTTAAAAATATTTGTTCCTGGGCCCTCTCATAGACCTACAGAATCCAAAAGTACAGGCTAGAATCTGGAATATGTATTTTTAACAAGCTCCTCAGAAGGCTGTTACCCTGTCAGCCCAGCAGATGGGTTCTGGGGACTCACTATTCTGGATGATCTACTCTGAATGTCACTCTTTCCAGTTGATCTTTTTCTTGAGGCTAGAAAGCAGAGCTCATACTTTCTGGGAAGAGCCTGACTCATTGGTGATACATGTTTTTATTGTTCGATTTATTGTTCGAAACATTTTAAGTAAAAAATTTAGTCTTATGGATTGCTGCCGGGATAGTTAAGTCACCTATTGATTTGCTCCGTATCACACTCAGTTGAAATGATTCTCAGTGAACTCAGCTTCTCTTCTGCTTTACATAACTCCCTGCAGCAGTTATGTTTTCCCTGACATGGGCGATACTCAGAGGGGAGCTGGAGCACAGAAATAATGAGAGCCATAGTTTTTGTAAAATGGGAAGATCACAGTGGAGACTCTGATCAAATTCCCAAGGGAAGTACACACTCCCAATCAGTGGAGAAAACCTGATTTTGATTCTCCAAGAAGGCCATGAAAATCTCCTAGGTCATCACTATATTCATTCAGTCAAGAGAAAATGATTTATTTTTTATCAAACAGAAGAATCAAAGGCAAATGACAAACCTGGCTGTATCCTCGCTCTTCCCTCCCCCACCCCTTACCAGTATATAACACGTTTTTGTCCCCTTCTGGTAGCTAGTGGCACAGGATAGCACATCATTTAACAATATTTTCCCTAAAGGCCCTAACCATATAATGCAGCAGTGATGAGTTTGATTTTTGGTCAATGTTTCAAATTTTGGAACCACACAAATTACCTAAGAAAATGTAAAAACAATTAAAACAAAAAAATATATACTGGGTCGTTTTGATTTGGGGCAAGTGTAAAAATGTTTGTGATTACATTGAATAATCCCCTTCTTTCCATTCATCCCTAAAATAAACCTTTCATTCTTTAATAACTGTTTCCCTTCTGATTTTATCAGGCTCATTATCTGTGGCAAGGCATAAACAAAATGGCCCATCAGTTGATTTTGCCTGGAGGTCTTGCAAGTAGATTTAGAGCCCTGCTATAATTAATACATTGGTTTTGTTTGAGCACTTTGAAAAAATAAATCAATTGCTTAAAACAAGTAAAATAAAAGATGTGCTTTCCCTTACAGCTTTGGATGCTAATGGTTCATGGATCTTAGCATCTTAATCAATGACAGTGACCTTTGAGATGGATTTTATGAAAGCAGAAAGGAACTAACATGTACTGATTAATTCTATTGATACATGGATTACTTAAACTAATTATATAAGGTGTAATCACATATTCCCATTTTATATATGAAGACATGGAGGCGCAAAGAGGTTAAATAACTTACCCAAGTCAAATATCTAGTGAATGACATAGATAGGGCTTGAAATTGGTTCTGATTCCAAATATTATCCTGCTTCTACTAAATCATGTTCACTATCTAGACAAACAATACAATTTGGAGACATATTTACAAGAAAAAATAGTCAACATATTTAGATTAAAAACCTACTCAGTGTATCGTTATGAATCCCCAAACTGGGTAATTGAGTAGATTCGATTTCTTAGACAAGAATTTCTGTGGCTGAATGGATAATTATTGAACAGTTGTGCCATCAGATCTTACAGGTCACCCAAGAGCAGCTATTCTAGATACAGTACTAGACATACACTGTAGGATCTTAGTTTCAGCTGTAACTGAGCATAATAGGTTCTTGAGAAAGCGTCCAAATGAAAAAGTGGTTTGCACTTTCATTGCTGTTAATGTGTAGTTCTACACTATATTTAATCAAATGTTTAACGTGGATTTAAGTATTGATTTTAAATATAGATCACTGACACACACTACTTAGTGTGTGTCACACAAAAAGAAATCAACCTCAAATAAGATTACATTTTTTTAAAGAAACCTGCTTACCTGTTCTGGGTCTCTCTGAGTTCAGCAATGTTGATGTTAAGATTTACCTAAGTATCTATACGTAACAAAACCTGGGTAAAGTATACAATATTAGACTTTTATTAAAACAAGAAAATAATTTGTTTTAAAAGGATTGAAACCACAGTGTCTAATGAGAGTAATATATACTCTACCCTTAATCTAGTCACACATATATTATGCATATATATGTATATATGCATGTGGCATGCATATGTGTATGCACATATTACACGGTGGATACCGATATCACCTGCCAGCCCTTCGCTAGGCCACATCTACATATTGGTCTGATTTGGAGTCTTCTTCCATATTCTGCCTCATCCTTTTCCTAACATCTCACCTTTTGGTCCCAAATGGATGGGATTTTAGGGCTCTTATTTTCATTACTTATTTATCTGTTTATAAAACTATAAAGAGTATCTCTGAGTATAGTCTTTTAATTTTTAAATATTTTAATATACATAAGAAACACATTTACCCAATTCCAGGATCCATCAAATATACTATTTTGCTTTATTTTCTTTCATTTTTAAATTACAAAAAATAGTTATAGTTGATTTGGAGAATTTTGAGCATTACTTTACTAGCATGTGAGATGAGTGCAATTGTGCGGTAGTTTGAGCATTCTTTGGCATTGCCTTTCTTTGGGATTGGAATGAAAACGGACCTTTTCCAGTCCTGTGGCCACTGCTGAGTTTTCCAAATTTGCTGGCATATTGAGTGCAGCACTTTCATAGCATCATCTTTCAGGATTTGGAATAGCTCAACTGGAATTCCATCACCTCCACTAGCTTTGTTCGTAGTGATGCTTTCTAAGGCCCACTTGACTTCACATTCCAGGATGTCTGGCTCTAGGTCAGTGATCACACCATTGTGATTATCTGGGTCATGAAGGTCTTTTTTGTACAGTTCTTCTGTGTATTCTTGCCATATGTGAAACCATGAATTTCCTGATGTTCAAGCTGGTTTTAGAAAAGGCAAAGGAACCAGAGATCAAATTGCCAACATCCGCTGGATCATGGAAAAAGCAAGAGAGTTCCAGAAAAGCATCTATTTCTGCTTTATTGACTATGCCAAAACCTTTGTGTGGATCACAATAAACTGTGGAAAATTCTTCAAGAGATGGGAATACCAGACCACCTGATCTGCCTCTTGAGAAACCTATATGCAGGTCAGGAAGCAACAGTTAGAACTGGACATGGAACAACAGACTGGTTCCAAATAGGAAAAGGGGTTCGTCAAGGCTGTATATTGTCACCCTGTTTATTTAACTTATATGCAGAGTACATCATGAGAAATGCTGGGCTGGAAGAAACACAAGCTGGAATCAAGATTGCCGGGAGAAATATAAATAACCTCAGATATGCAGATGACACCACCCTTATGATAGAAAGTGAAAAGGAACTAAAAAGCCTCTTGATGAAAATGAAGGTGGAGAGTGAAAAAGGTGGCTTTAAGCTCAACATTCAGAAAATGAAGATCATGGCATCCGGTCCCATCACTTCATGGGAAATAGATGGGGAAACAGTGGAAAGAGTGTCAGACTTTATTTTTCTGGGCTCCAAAATCACTGCAGATGGTGACTGCAGCCATGAAATTAAAAGACCCTTATTCCTTGGAAGGAAAGTTATGACCAACCTAGATAGCATATTCAAAAGCAGAGACATTACTTTGCCAACAAAGGTTCGTCTAGTCAAGGCTATGGTTTTTCCTGTGGTCATGTATGGATGTGAGAGTTGGACTGTGAAGAAAGCTGAGCACCAAAGAATTGATGCTTTTGAACTGTGGTGTTGGAGAAGACTCTTGAGAGTCCCTTGGACTGCAAGGAGATCCAACCAGTCCATTCTGAAGGAGATCAGTCCTGGGATTTCTTTGGAAGTAATGATGCTAAAGCTGAAACTCCAGTACTTTGGCCACCTCATGCAAAGAGTTGACTTATTGGAAAAGACTCTGATGCTGGGAGGGATTGCGGGCAAGAGGAGAAGGGGACGACAGAGGATGAGATGGCTGGATGGCATCACTGACTCGATGGACGTGAGTCTGAGTGAACTCCGGGAGTTGGTGATGGACAGGGAGGCCTGGCGTGTGGCGATTCATGGGGTCGCAAAGAGTCGGACATGACTGAGTGACCGATCTGATCTGATTTGATCTGATAGTTGATTTTGAAGCTCCCTTAAACCCCTTACTAATCCCATTTCCTTTTCTCTCTCCCCACATGATAACCAAGACCCATGAATATGGTGTCAGTCATTCTCCACATTAGCTGCTCAGTTGTGCTGACTCTTTGTGACCCCATGGTCTGTCCATGGAATTTTCCAGACAAGAATACTGGAGTGGGTTGCCATTCCTTCTCCAGGGATCTTCCCGAGCCAGGGATCAAACCTGGGTCTCCTGCATTGCAGGCAGATTCTTTACTATCTGAGCTACCGAGGAAGCCCAATCATTCTCAAACATGATTTAATTGCTTACTTAAAATGTTTATATATAGAGACAATATATAGGACTGCAGTTAAACATGGTAGGTTGAACACACACATTTATTTTCAGCCCTTCCCGAAGTCTAACTAAAAATGCTACAAAGACATAATCACATAATGAGACCAAGTTGTGCTTTGCCCAGTTGAAGGTGGGAGTATGTGGAGGGGGAATTTTTTTCTATCTTGTTGGAATAAAAAGAAATATAAAATATCTGTCCCTTTTATCAGGAACGCAAAAACTTTCCCTGTTGACTTTTGCTTTTGTGATATTGGTGAAAACTGAGTCACATGACCATTACAAACTACAGCAATCCTAGGACAGAAAATATTTGCCTTTTCATCCTTAAAGCAGAAGCTGGCAAGTGCATCTATGTAGACTAGCCAAACTACTGAGTTCGCCACAGGGCCTAAGAATCCTATTTAGCTAGGAAGAGAGATTAGAATTATCAATTGCGTTCTAGGAGATTGCTACCTTACATAAGTTTCATAAGATGAAAAGTTCTACTTTGCTTATTAACACTATCTTTAGCTCAGATTTCCCCAAAGGGTTCTCCTTGGAATAGGATTCAGTGGAATGTTTTTCAAGCTTATTTGACCATAGTATTATGTAGTTAAATAAGCTTAAAAAATTATAATTTATGTACTATACTGCTAAAATATATTTTATTATATTAAGGTATATGTAATTTCTCTCTCTCTCTGTATCAAAATTCCCATTTCCAGTGTATTCTTTGGCAGGAAGTTACTGCTCATTGTTGATTATTTCTTTCATTTTTTCCCACCTGTGTAAAGATTAAATTGTATATGAAATTAAAGCATCTCAGGCCTCAATTATAATTCTGTTCTTTCATTCTAATTTCCTCAAGTAATATAAATCTATGGTTTTATTATAATTTGTGATTAAAATAATAGGTCTTCATCTCCTTTCCTTCCAACTATTATTATTTTTTAACATTTAAATTTTGTTTTTAACTTATCACAGTAACACATGCACTTAGTTTATGAAATCAAAAAGTCCTAGAATATTTATAACAAAATCAATGGCTCTAGTCCACATCTCTCTCCTCCTCCCCTGGGTCACTCATCTTCATATTTATACATCTTTATATTTATAAATAATACATATATATCTTTATATTTTCTCTTTTCTTCAACTAATTTTTATCTTCTATTTTATAAAACTTCAAATATGTTTAATAATAACAGGAATAATTTAATGGACCTCATGGACCCATCGTCCATACTAAACACAAGAATTTATGGCTAATTTTGTTTCAGTAAATCCATACCTACTTTCTCTTCTCTAGAATTATTTATCTTTCCATTTAAATATTTTTCTTTGATGTAAAACACATATAGAAATGTGCAAGGATTAAAATGTATTGCTCACTGAATTTCCACAAAGGGAACACACCCAGGGAACCACCGTACACAATGAGGAACGGAACATTGGTGGCCTCCAGAGCCTCTCACTAGAGCGCCTCACTCCTGCCTCTTTCTGGCCAATCCCTTCCTAACCACTCTTCTTTTTTTCCTTTTTATATACATGTGTATATGTATATATATATAAAATTGAAGTATAATTGACTTACAATGTTTCAGGCACACAGCAAGGTGATTCAGTTATACACATATATTATTTTTCTGATTATTATTATTATTATAAGATATTGACTATAGTTCCCTGTGCTATGCAGTAAACCTTTGTTTCTTATTGCATATCTATTTTTCAATTAGAAACCTAGCATTCAATTCACACTAAGTCAAACAAATGAACTCAAACTGTCATAAAATTTTTAGTTAGGCAAAAATTCATAAGTTTCCTGAAATATATTATTGTACATATTATTTACATATATGTATACAAATGCATTACTACTATGCTTGATAAAGGCTTGAGAAAGAACATTAAAAAAATAGAAGAGATGGAGAAATTGGAAAAAAAATTAAATGTGAGCACTGAATATGAAATAGAAAAAAGTGAAACAAACTAGATAAAAGTAAAAAATCATCATATAGTCCAGTTGTTTTTAAAGATTGGCTGCTCATTAGAAACATACCTGGAACCCTGGAGAAAAAAAGCAGTACTTGGGGATTTGTTTTTTCAAGATAATTCTGATACGCATTTGGATTTTAAAAAGTGATTATAGGTTTTTCCATTAAAGGTAGTTTTGGTTATATGGAATTCTATTATTTTTCTGTTAACCAATCATGATAAAATGGTATCAAGGGAGTAATAGTTACATAATCACAATAGTAAAAGATATCAGTTTCACGATCAATAGCCAGACAAAAAATAAAAGACAAAAGATAATTACACTGACCACAATTTTAATAGCACAGATTCATTTCCATTGTTTTGGTACATTGTACAAATGGATTCATACACTATGTACTTTTCTGTTCTAACTTCTTTTGCTCAGTATTACATCTCTTATATTCATTCCTATGGTTGTCTGGTTTAAGTTGTTCTTTCTCATTAGTGTTTAGCATTGGATTATGTAAATATCCCACAGTTTAGTCACTATACTATTTGTTGATGAATATTTCAGTCAGATCCATATTTTAGCTATTTCAAATGGCATGGCTACAAATATACTAAAACATGGATATGGCGGTCATATGCTTGCATTTTTGTTGGGGATACACCCAGGAGTAGAATTTCTGGGTCACAGAGTATGTGTATGTTCAGCTATAGTATATACTGTCAAAAGTTTTCCAAAGTTGACTGCCTCAATATATATCCCTACCCTTGTGGCTTAGCTGGTAAAGAATCTGACTGTAATGTGGGAGACCTGGGTTTGATCCCTGGGCTGAGAAGATCCCCTGGAGAAGGGAAAGGCTACCCACTCCAGTATCCTGGCCTGGAGAATTCCATGGACTGTACAGTCCATGGAGTCACGAAGAGTCGGACACGACTGAGCAACTTTCACTTTCACCAGCAATGTATGGGAATACCAGTTATTTCACATCTTTGACAGCAGTTCGCTTTTTTCTCTTTCATTTTAACTATTCTGGTGGGACTATAGAGATATCTCAATGCTTTTTAAATTTGAATTTCTCTGTAGACTAATGAAATTGAACACCTTTTCATATTTGTATTGGCCATTTGGATATCTTCTTTAGTGAAGTGCCTACTCAAGTCTTTTGTCATTTTTCCTTATTGACTTGTGGAAATCCTTTAAATGTTTTGAATGTAAGTCCCTTTTCAGCCAATCTTCTCCTACTACTTGGGTTGCCTTTTCAACTCCATTATGATATCTTTTAGTGAACAGAAGTTTTAAATTTTAAAACAGTAGACACGTGTACCCCAATGTTCATCGCAGCACTGTTTATAATAGCCAGGACATGGAAGCAACCTAGATGTCCATCAGCAGATGAATGGATAAGAAAGCTGTGGTACATATACACAATGGAGTATTACTCAGCCATTAAAAAGAATACATTTGAATCAGTTCTAATGAGGTGGATGAAACTGGAGCCTATTATACAGAGTGAAGTAAGCCAGAAGGAAAAACACCAATATAGTATACTAACGCATATACATGGAATTTAGAAAGATAGTAACGATAACCCTGTATACGAGACAGCAAAAGAGACACTGAACAGTGTCTTATGGACTCTGTGGGAGAGGGAGAGGGTGGGAAGATTTGGGAGAATGGCATTGAAACATGTGAAATGTCATGTATGAAATGAGATGCCAGTCCAGGTTCAATGCACGATGCTGGATGCTTGGGGCTGGTGCACTGGGACGACCCAGAGGGATGGTATGGGGAGGGAGGAGGGAGGAGGGTTCAGGATGGGGAACACATGTATACCTGTGGTGGATTCATTTTGATATTTGGCAAAACTAATACAATTATGTAAGGTTTAAAAATAAAATAAAATTAATTAAAAAAAAAAGAAAAAAAGAAAACAGTAGCATTAAAAAAAAAATTTGGCTAGTGCTTTCTATGTGTTGTTTAAGAAATCTTTGCCTATCTCACTGTCATAAAAATTCTCTTTTATATTTAATTCTGAACTCTTTGTTGTTTAACCTTTTACATTTAGAACTGCAATCTAACCGGAAATAATAAACTAATCCAGCAATACTTATTGGAAAAACTTCTTTTATCCATGGTACTGAAGTATCATATTTCTCATAAATCAGCTGACTATATGGATCTTTCTGAAATCACTTCTTTTCTATAGATTTGTTCTTATTCAAAAACCAAGTTTCAGTCACTAAAGCTTTGTAATAAGTATTGGTATCTGTAGTTCAGACTTTCTCCTTGTTCCGTTCAGTTCAGTTGCTCAGTCATGTCCAACTCTTTGAAACCCCATGGACTGCAGCATGCCAGGCTTCCCTGTCCATCACCAACACTCAGAACTTGCTCAAACTCATGGCCATCAAGTCAGTGATGCCATCTAACCATCACATCCTCTGTCATCCCTTTCTCCTCCTGCCTTCATTTTTTCCCAGCATCAGGGTCTTCTCTAATGAGTCAGTTCTTTGCATCAAGTGGCCAAAGTATTGGAGCTTCAGTTTCATTATCAGTCCTTCCAATGATTATTCAGGACTGATTTCCCTTATGACTGACTGGTTTGATCTCCTTACAGTCCAAGGGACTCTCAAGAGTCTTCTCCAATACCACAGTTCAAAAGCATCAATCCTTCAGCGCTCAACTTTCTTTATGGCCCAACTCTCACATCCAAATATGACTACTGGAAAAACCAGAACTTTGACAATACGGACCTTAGTCAGCAAAGTAATGTCTCTGCAACCTCATAATGTTGTCTAGGTTGGTCATAGCTTTTTTTCCCAAGGAGCAAGTGTCTTTTAATTTCGTGGCTGCAGTCACCATGTGCAGTGATTTTGGAGCCCAAGAAAATAAAGTCTGTCACTGCTTCGATTGTTTCCCCATCTATTTGCCATTAAGTGATCAGATTAGATGCCAAGATCTTTTTTTTTTTAAGCATTTTCATATTGATTTTTAATTAGCTTTTTAATTGTTTGAAAAAAAAGTAATAATAACCTGTCAGCATCTTCATTGGATTGAGTTGAGTATACAGATTAATTTGGAGATAATGGCCCACCAGGCTTCCCTGGTGGCTTGGACAGTAAAGAATCTGCCTGCAAGGCAGGAGAGTCAGGTTCAATCCCTGGGTCAGGAAGATCCCCTAGCAAAAGGCACGGCAACACACTCCAGTATTCTTGCCTGGGAAATCTCATGGACTAGAGGAGCCTGGCAGGCTAAAGTTCATTGGGTAGCAAAGAGTCAGACATGACTGAGTGACTGAACAACAAGAACCTACGCTGGCACAGCGTGATCCTTGGCCAAAGATTCAATGGGACCAAATTTAGGTTTGTGAAGATCCTTTTCTTTGAGGCTCTCTCTTCTCAGCACTTCATATTTCATACATCTAAAAAGTTATATTCTTCTCAATTTCTTAAAATTGTATTCAACTCAACTGTGATCCTTTACTATTACATTTTTTTTTTTTTTGGTTTTGGATTCTGTTTTTAAATTGTCCACTTCTAGTGAGTGTCTGCTGGTGATTCTGAGGGTCTTCTATTTCCAGGGGCACCCTGATGCCTTGCCTCAGTTTTCTCTTTCACAGATGCCAATGGGTCACATAGCTGTGAGCTATTTGCCACCACCTGTTCAGATTTTAGGTTTATGGAATATTTTGTCATCTAGTTTTGTCATTGATACTGTTTTCGGGTTTTGGTTTTTGTTATCTTATTTGCTTTTATGTTTTATTATGATTTAGGGAAGTTTAGTACCAACATAGGGCTTCCCTGGTAGCTCAGCTGGTAAAGAATCCACCTGCAGTGCAGGAGACCCCAGTGTGATTCCTGGGTTGGGACAACCTGCTGGAGAAGAAAAGGCTATCCACTCCAGTATTCTTGGGCTTCCCTGGTGGCTCAGCTGGTAAAGAATCTGCCTGCAATGCAGGAGACCTGGGTTTGACCCCTGGGTTGGGAAGATCCCCTGGAGAAGGGAACGGCTACCCACTCCAGTATTCTGGCCTGGAGAATTCCATGGACCGTATAGCCCATGGGGTTACAAAGAGTTGGGCACAACTGAGCGACTTTCAGTTCACTTCACTGCTAACATAATCAGCCTAGAATTCTCCTTTATTTCTTATTCATATAAATGCATATTTTTGTCATGCAGAAATGGAAGTTATACTTCAATTCACGTGCTACTTAAACTTTAGAATCACTAATACAGCTCTGACTAGTGAACAAAATACTGTCAGGATTAAGGAACATAATTAGTAGTTAAATGTTGACCAAAAATTGTAAACACACAATTCTACAACAGGATTGGAGTGTGTGTGTAGTAAAAATCAACTTTACTCAAAGAGAGTTCTGGCCTTTGCTCTCAGCTCCTGGGAGATCTCTAGGCCCCTGGAAGATCTTACTTGATAAAAGTGTCAACACATGTATACCCGTGGTGGATTCATTTTGATATTTGGCAAAACTAATACAATTATGTAAAGTTTAAAAAAAAAAAAAAGTGTCTTTGTTTGCCTGAGGGATTTTGCCACTGAACAGTCTAGCAATGTGATTTGTGATAGGGGTTTTAAAACTGGCCATTGTCAGTTCAAACTTCTGGAGGAACTGAAGACTAAAGGTATTATTCAGAACCTCCATAGGTGGCTGGAACCTAAAGGTCAGTCCCATGGGCAGTAAGTGATCAAACCCCAACAAAGTCTTTGGTCACCACAGGCTCAGATGAGCTTTCCTGGTTGGCAGTACTATGTGTATTATTACAAATGGAGGGTGATGTGTCCCTGAGGATGATGGAAGCTTCATATCTGGAACCTTTCCAGATCTTGCCCTATGCATCTGTCTCGTTGGGTGGCTTTATTCCTTTGCTTTAATATAATTGTGATCATAAACACAGTGCTTTCCTGAGTTCTGTGAGTAAACTAAGGGGATAGCAGGAACCTCTGAGCTTGTTGCCTGCTGGCCATAAGTGAGGTTGGTTTGAGGACTCCCAGACTTGTGGCTGGTGTCTAATGTAAGGGTACTCTTGTAGAGGACTGTGCCCTTTATCCATGAAGTCTGTTTAAACTTTCAGGTAGAAAGTATTATGATTTTGATTAAAAAAAGTTTGGGTGTCAATATAGTGCACAAATAAACAGACTCATTTTGGAGTAACACAGACTAAGGAAGAAAGCCTATGCTAAAAGGGTACACTATTATTGGAAATAGAAATGCTAGACAATGAGAGAGAATCAAAACACACATGGATTTCAGCATTATTGCCATGATTCTAGAATGCTTAAATTATTTCTTGCTAGTCATCCCCAAATCATTCATGACATATCTCTAACAGTAAAGATAGGAAAAAGGAATCAAATGACAACCAGCAGCTACCCTAATGAAGGTCTAAGGAAATGAGAATGTCACTGGTTCACTAACCACACAGTGAAAAACGATGAAAGGAACCAGAGAGGTAAGTCTTGTCTAGCTCTCTTTTCTCTCTTTAGCATATGGAGAAAAGACAGACGAAATTACAAAAGATGGCTAGTCTTTTCCTTGGTCCACTGAGCTATGTCTTCTTATAAATAGAGTTCTCTTTTCTCTCCTTGGCAAACGGGGTAGGCCATGCCAGACCTCTTGTACTCAACAGTCAAGTGGGATCAATGATACAGTAAGAGCCACAGCATGTTCTGAAGCAGCAGATTTCTTGTGTGAAAATGCTGTGCTTTTCAGACTTAGGAAGCCAACTTATGGTTGCCGGGAGGAGGGGATAGTTGGCAGTTTGGGACTGACATGTCCACACATTGCTGTATTTAAAATAGACAACCAACAATAAGCTACTGTGTAGCACGGGGAACTCTGCTCAACTTATGTGGCATCCTGGATGGAAGGGGAGGCTGGGGGAAAATGGATACATGTATCTGTATGGCTGAGTCCCTTTGCTGTCCACCTAAAACTATCACAATATTATTAATTGCCTATACTCCAATATAAACATAGGGTTTTCTTTAAAAAAGGAAAAGAGCATGCTTTCTACTCAGCCTGAGTAGTGCAAAAGACTGCATCCAATAGCTCTGTGTCCACCAGCCTGACAGAGTTTATGTATTTGATTTTGGGCCATACTAATCACCAAACTTCAGGTACACCTTCATGAAAAATATCAGGAAGTACTAGAAAGAATCAAACCAGTCAATCCTAAAGAAAATCAACCCTGAATATCAATTGGAACCACTGATGCTGAAGCTGATGCTCTAATACTTTGGACATCTGATGTAAAGAGTCAACTCATTGGAAAAGACCTTGATGATAGGAAAACATTGAGGGCAGAGGGAGAAGGGGGCAAAAGAGGATGAGATGGTTGGATGGCATCACTGACTCAAAGGACATGAATTTGAGCAAACTCCAGGGGAAAGTGAAAAACAGGGAAGCCTGGCACACTGCAGTCCATGGGGTCACAAAGAGTGGGACCCGACTAAGTGACTGAACAACAACCTAGAAAGGTATGGCTACCCATTTGCATTCTTCATTGCAAACAATTTGCACTTGATTTCATGTAATTCTGCTGGTTTGGCATTTTACAAAGTGAAAGTCACCCTGGATGAGGTCCCTTTGGCATTATCACCACTATTATCAATATCTGAACTTAGAACACATGTTATGATCCAGAGCTGTTTGTGTTTTTACCAATAAAGTTAGTGGCTGTGGGTGCATCATATGATTGCATGATCCTTAGGACAGACATTCTATTTGCTATAATATACTGCATATAATGGGGCTTCCCAGGTGGCACAGTGGTAAAGAATACACCAGCAATGTAGGAGACATGGGCTGCATCCCTGGGTCAGGAAGATCCCCTGGAGAAGGGAATGGCAACCTACTTGGGTATTCCTGCCTGGAAAATTCCATGGACAGAGGAACCTGGCAGGCTGGAGTCTCTGGGGTCACAAAGAGTCGAATACAACTGAGCACACACACACTACACATAACATGTGGCTTATCTTCCCACCACGTCTGAGACTGTTTTAGTTTCAATTTAGGGCTGATTATTTTCTGCAGCCTAAAAACTAAGAAGGAACTAAAAAGCCTCTTGATGAAGGTGAAAGAGGAGAGTGAAAAAGTTGGCTTAAAACTCAACATTCAGAAAATGAAGATCATGGCATCTGGTCCCATCACTTCATGGAAAATAAATGGGAAAACAGTGGAAAGAGTGTCAGACTTTATTTTTCTGGGCTCCAAAATCACTACAGATGGTGACTGCAGCCATGAAATTAAAAGACGCTTACTCCTTGGAAGAAAAGTTATGACCAACCTAGATAGCATATTGAAAAGCAGAGACATTACTTTGCCAACAAATGTCCGTCTAGTCAAGGCTATGGTTTTTCCAGTGGTCATGTATGGATGTGAGAGGTGGACTGTGAAGAAAGCTGAGCGCCGAAGAATTGATGCTTTTGAACTGTGGTGTTGGAGGAGACTCTTGAGAGTCCCTTGGACTGCAAGGAGATCCAACCAGTCCATTCTGAAGGAGATCAGCCCTGGGATTTCTTTGGAAGGAACGATGCTAAAGCTGAAACTCCAGTACTTTGGCCACCTCATGCAAAGAGTTGACTCATTGGAAAAGACTCTGATGCTGGGAGGGATTGGGGGCAGGAAGAGAGGGGGACGACAGAGGATGAGATGGCTGGATGGCATCACTGACTCGATGGACGTGAGTCTGAGTAAACTCCAGGAGTTGGTGATGGACAGGGAGGCCTGGCATGCTGCGATTCATGGGGTCGCAAAGGGTCGGACACGACTGAGTGACTGAACTGAACAGAACTGAAAGGAATTACAAGACCGGGAGCTGACTGTGGCTCAGATCACGAACTCCTTATTGCCAAATTCAGACTTAAATTGAAGAAAGTAGGTAAAACCACTAGACCATTCAGGTATGACCTAAATCAAATCCCTTATTATTATACAGTGGAAGTGAGAAATAGATTAAGGGACTAGATCTGATAGATAGAGTGCCTGATGAACTATGGACGGAGGTTCATGATGTTGTATAAGAGACAGGGATCAAGACCATCCCCATGGAAAAGAGATGCAAAAAAAAAAGCAAAATGGCTGTCTGGGGAGGCCTTACAAATAGCTGTGAAAAGAAGAGAAGTGAAAAGCAAAGGAGAAAAGGAAAGGCACACCCATTTGAATGCAGAGTTCCAAAGAAGAGCAAAAAGAGAGGAAAGCCTTCCTCAGCCATCAACGCAAAGAAATAGACGAAAACAACAGAATGGAAAGACTAGAGATCTCTTCAAGAAAATTAGAGATACCAAGGGAACATTTCATGCAAAGATGGGCTCGATAAAGGACAGAAAATGTATGGCCCTAATAGAAGTAGAAGATATTAAGAAGAGGTGGCAAGAATAAACAGAAGAACCGTACAAAAAAAGATCTTCACGACCCAGATAATCACGATGGTGTGATCACTCACCTAGAGCCAGACATCCTGGAATGTGAAGTCAAGTGGGCCTTAGAAAGCATCACTACAAACAAAGCTAGTGGAGGTGATGGAATTCCAGTTGAGCTATTCCAAATCCTGAAAGATGATGCTGTGAAAGTGCTACACTCAATATGCCAGCAAATTTGGAAAACTCAGCAGTGGCCACAAGACTGGAAAAGGTCCATTTTCATTCCAATCCCAAAGAAAGGCAATGCTAAAGAATGCTCAAACTACCGCACAATTGCACTCATTCACATGCTAGTAAAGTAATGCTCAAAATTCTCCAAGCCAGGCTTCAGCAATACACGAACTGTGAACTTTCAGATGTTCAAGCTGGTTTTAGAAAAGGCAGAGGAAGCAGAGATCAAATTGCCAACATCCACTGGATCATGGAAAAAGCGAGAGAGTTCCAGAAAAACATCTATTTCTGCTTTATTGACTATGCCAAAGCCTTTGAGGTGTGGGTCACAATAAACTGTGGAAAATTCTGAAAGAGATGAGAATACCAGACCACTTGACCTGCCTCTTGAGAAACCTATATGCAGGTCAGGAAGCAACAGTTAGAACTGGACAGGGAACAACAGACTGGTTCCAAATAGGAAAATGAGTACATCAAGGCTGTATATTGTCACCCTGCTTATTTAACTTATATACAGAGTACATCATGAGAAATGCTGGGCTGGAAGAAGCACATGCTGGAATCAAGATTGCGCAGAGAAATATAAATAACCTCAGATATGCAGATGACACCACCCTTATGGCAGAAAGTGAATAGGAACTAAAAAGTCTCTTGATGAAAGAGAAAGAGGAGAGTGAAAAAGTTGGCTTAAAGGTCAACATTCAGAAAACGAAGATCATGGCATATGATCCCATCACTTCATGGGAAATAGATGGGGAAACAGTGGAAACAATGTCAGACTTTATTTTCCTGGGCTCCAAAATGACTGCAGATGGTGATTGCAGCCATGAAATTAAAAGATGCTTACTCTTTGGAAGGAAAGTTTTGACCAACCTAGACAGCCTATTAAAAAGTAGAGATATTACTTTGCCAATAAAGGTCCATCTAGTCAAGGCTATGGTTTTTCCAGTGGTCATGTATGGATGTGAGAGTTGGACTGTGAAGAAAGCTGAGCGCCGAAGAATTGATGCTTTTGAACTGTGGTGTTGGAGGAGACTCTTGAGAGTCCCTTGGACTGCAAGGAGATCCAACCAGTCCATTCTAAAGGAGATCAGTCCTGGGTGTTCATTGGAAGGAATGATGCTAAAGCTGAAACTCTAGTACTTTGGCTACCTCATGCGAAGAGTTGACTCATTGGAAAAGACTCTGATGCTGGGAGGGATTGGGGGCAGGAGGAGAAGGGGACGACAGAGGATGAGATGGCTAGATGGCATCACCAACTCGATGGACATGAGTTTGAGTGAACTCCGGGAGTTGGTGATGGACAGGGAGGTCTGGTGTGCTGCGATTCATGGGGTCACAAAGAGTCAGACACGACTGAGTGACTGAACTGAACTGAACTGAAAGGAACTGGGAAAGGTAAAGGATTAGGCAAGAAGGAAATGGGAAGGGAGGAAGAACAGAAAGGGATAAGGCAACAATATACGGTCTTTATTATAACTTGTCTAACATTTTGTTATGTGTTGTTCCAGGATTCAGTCTCCTAACTGGTAGATGTAAAGTGTTCCTAGGTGGAGGGAAGAAGCTAAGGCCCACAATTCAGCGAGTGGGCCTGAAATCTTTACTTCCCTCACAGAGAGCCAGACCCACGTCTATTTCCCCAACTCATCTATTTTGCCCCTGTAGCAGTTATCTACCACTGCCAGGATGAAGAATGCAAAGATGAGGACACCCACTCAGTTTGTAACTCTGAGATCTGGTTGTATTACTGAGTTTTACTAAAGTTCTGTTGGTTTACTAGTATGGTTCTAGGATGCTGATACAAAATTAGGCACTATTTCTATTGATTTTCTATTTTATGAGAATCTTATGATTCTAACATTTCACTTGAGGAAGATACACTTGAGGACTAACAACTATGATAGGTTCAGACTCTGAGTATTTTCAGAGACACGTATTTCCTTGCTGCTGCTATTGCTGCTAAGTCGCTTCAGTCGTGTCCGACTCTGTGCGACCCCATAGACGGAAGCCCACCAGGCTCCCCCATCCCTGGGAATCTCCAGGCAAGAACAGTGGAGTGGGTTGCCATGATAGGTTCAGACTCTGAGTATTTTCAGAGACACGTATTTCCTTACTTTGTGAGGAAAACCTACAAAAAATTATTCTCTATGTTAATATTTTCCTTTTCAAAATTTCCCTCTGAAACAATGAATAATAGATATATTTCTTTTTACAGAGGGTCAGATTTAAATATAAAGACAGCTATATACTCTTTTTTCCCCCAGGCATTATAGATATTTCCAATAACATTATATGTTCCTTGGAATTTAACAGTTCATAAACATCATCCAGGCAATTTCATCAACTGGTAATTGAAGCCCCTACCAGTTGATAAGGGAACACTCTACTTTAAATGCCAGTTAACAAATGTAGAAGGGATTATAGAATTAGTAAAACTTCATTTTATAAACTTTAGCTAATTTATCAATTCAGACAAGGTGTATCAAGGTTAAAATCCTTAGATAAATAGTTGATAGGAGCCTGGACATTAATTTGGTGCCAAACTAATATCACACAGAGTATGTTCTAGTCAAAAGAAGTTAAATAAAAGTATACAATAGAGAGTTCAGACTGCCCTCATTCCAGTGCAGGCCAATTATAGCAAATTAATGGTAGATGAACTAGAAGTTTCAGGTCTTCTGATGTGACACAATAAGCATGAAGTATACAAATCACTTATGATATTCTATCCATAGTGTTCTGCTTGAATCCATCACGCCTTTAAAATCACTTGCACAGGGGATACAGTGAAAAAGAATATAACCAGACAAAACCCAAAAGGTGGGATATTCTGGACGCCAATTGAGCTTCAGTCTTCAGTCATAAAAAAGGGACTATTCTATATTTTAAAAGACTTAAGAGATACATGTGTATTTTAAAGATATACATGTGCATGTGTGCTCAGTCCTGTCCATCTCTTTGCAACTCCATCAACTGTAGCTCGCCAGGCTCCTCTGTCCATGGAATTTTCAGGCAAGAATACTAGAGTGGGTTGGCATTTGCTATTCCAGAGGACCTCCCTGACCCAGGGATCAAACCTGGGTCTCCTGGGGTCTCCTGCATTGGCAGGCAGATTCTTTACTACTGCACCACCTGGGAAGCCCTTACTAAGATGTTAATAGTGTCAGTTACTGGATGGTGGGATGTGAGATTCTTTTCTTTGTATTCTCTATTCTTCTACAATGAACCAATTATGTATTCTCTCTATAATAATAAAACATCATTTAAAAAATGGATCATCAACCTAGTTAAATGGCTTGTTTGGTCTATGTGAGATGATTTGTACTTATCATACTTATCCTCCCATCATACCTATCCTCCCCTGACTGAACTCTTTAGCTTGTATCCTTTCAGAAATATGATACCCATTATTTGGCAATATGCCTCAGATATCATCTTACTTGTACAAGGTAGGACTTCTGATTTGACCAACCTAGATAGCTATTGAAAAGCAGAGGCATTACTTTGCCAACAAAGGTCCGTCTAGTCAAGGCTATGGTTTTTCCAGTGGTCATGTATGGATGTGAGAGTTGGACTGTGAAGAAAGCTGAGCGCCAAAGAATTGATGCTTTTGAACTGTGGTGTCGGAGAAGACTCTTGAGAGTCCCTTGGACTGCAAGGAGATCCAACCAGTCCATTCTGAAGGAGATCAGCCCTGGGATTTCTTTGGAAGTAATGATGCTAAAGCTGAAACTCCAGTACTTTGGCCGCCTCATGCGAAGAGTTGACTCACTGGAAAAGACTCTGATGCTGGGAGGGATTGGGGGCAGGAGGAGAAGGGGACGACAGAGGATGAGATGGCTGGATGGCATCACTGACTCAATGGACGTGAGTCTGGGTGAACTCCGGGAGTTGGTGATGGACAGGGAGGCCTGGCATGCTGCGGTTCATGGGGTCGCAAAGAGTCGGACATGACTGAGTGACTGAACTGAACTGACTGATTAAGGATATTGAAAACTATATTACCTTTTTGGAAACTCAATCACATTGCTGACTGTTTAGAACAGTCCAAGGCTATTTAGAATACAGGTTAACTATTTAGAATAAACTATTTAAAACAGAAACTGACTATTTAAAATAGAGATTAAAAACATGGGCTTTGGAGATCTTGAGGATAATTACTTAATCTCACTATAGATGAGAAAACTGAAGCTTAAAGAGAAGGAAATACTATAATCTCACAGGGATGTTATAAGGACTAAATGAGATAAAATAGCAGAAGAGTTGAGTATAGTACTTGGTTTACAGCAATATAATAGATAAATTTGAGTTGTTATTATAATTATTACTGTAGTATATTAAGCCTCAGCATGAAGGCTGAATCATTTAGAATCCTTACAATGCTTCAAAATAACTTTAATCAAAAGTAGTACATTTTTACGTGCTTCCTAGTGAAAGTATCTTTTAATCAAAAGAAGAGTTGGGGCAGGATCAAATGATGAAGTAGGAGGATGCTGAGCTCACCTCCCCTGATGAACACATCAAAACTTCAACTATTATTTAGAGCAACTCTCCCTGAGAATGACCTGAAGACTAGCGGGATGGCTCTTCTACAACCAATACTGTAAAGAAAGACCCAAATGGAATCTTTTAGGAGGGAAGGAGCAGAGATCTACTCAGGACCCATAGCCCCAGTGGGCAACACAGAAGGGGAGGGAGGAATCACAGGCTCTCTGACACTCGCTGACCTCAGACTATACTACAGAAATCAAAACAGAATGGTAGTGAAACAAAAACAGACACACAGACCAATGGAACAGAACAGAGAGCCAGAAATAAATCCATGAGCATGCGGTCAACTAACCCCTGACACAGGAGGCAGTGAGGAATAGCCAGCCTCTTCAATAACTGATGTTGAGAAAACTGGACAGTAACATTTAAAAGAACAAATGTCAATCATTTCCTCACAACTTACACGAAAATAAACTCAAAACGGATTGAAAACTTGAATGTAAGATCTGAAACCTTAAAAATTAGCAGAAAACATAGGCAGTACACACTTTTACATAGTTCCTAGAAATATCTTATTGGATGTGTCTCCTCAGGCAAGGAAAACAAAAATAAACAACTGGGACCTAATCAAACCTAAACACTTTTGTCCAGCAAACGAAACCACCGACAAGATGAAACGGCAACCTATTGAATGGGAGAAGATATTTGCAAATGATATGTCTGACAAGGGGTTAATATCCTAAGTATATAAAGAACTCATATAACTCAATATAGAAAAAACTATTAAAAATGGGCAGAAGACCTAAATAAACATTTTTCCAAAGAAGACATACAGATGGCCAACAGGTACATGATAAGATGCTCAATATCAGTAATGATCAGGGAAATGCAAATCTAAACCACAATGAGCTGTTGCCTCACAGCCGCCAGAATGGCTATTACCCAAAAAACCCAACAAATGACAAGTGGTTACAAGGACATGGAGAAAAGGGAATCCTCCAACACTATTGGTGGAAATACGAGTTGGTACAGCTACTATGGAAAACAGTATGGAGGGTCCTCAGAAACTTAAAAATAGAACTACCATATGATTCATGAATTATGCTCCATGTATATATCTGAAGAAAATGAAAACACTGATTTGAAAAGATATGTGCACCCCAATATTGAGAAATTTACAATAGCAAAATATGGAAGCAACCTAAGTGTCCACCAACAGATGAATGAAGGAAAGGTGGTATGTGTGTGTATATATACCAAAGGGGCATGTATATGTATGTATGTGTGTGTGTGTATGTATTCATACAATAGAATACTACTTAAGTCATAAAAAAGAATGAAATTTTACCATCCATCTATAATAATAATTATACCACTGATAATAATTATACCACTGTATTTCCATTTTTATTATACTGTGAATTCTTTCATTAACTCACCAATATTGAATCCTTTGACTATTTAGGGAAAATGGAACCAAGGAAGCACCTACTTGAATACAATAACCTCAAGAGTTCAGGGTAAAGTTTAGGTGTCTTCATGCGTACTGACATTATATGAGAATATACAAAAGGTAATGAGTCTCTTGGATGGTTGAATGCTCTGAGGAACTCATCAGGTTCACACAATTTGCTCTGTGTGGGGTTAATATACTCACAATTAACTAGTGGAATAATGATATTCACAAAGTACAAAGGAAAAACCTCAGAATTCTTAAGAGTATCCATCAAAATGCAGAAATAGAGGGTCTTCTGTGTGAGAGGTAAAATGATGGAGAATTTTAAGTTTTAAAAATTGATGCTCCTCCAAATGCCGAATAATTAGCCCAAGAACAGAAAAATACAGATAAGCTGAATTACTTCAAAGTAAAACATTTTCTTAGAGTTTTACATTAGATACTTTAGAAATGTAAATGAAATTTGTAATTTTTTTTTTCAATTTTTATTTATTTTAAATTTTTAAAAGAAAATCCATCCTGAACCCTCCTCCCTCCTCCCTCCCCATACCATCCCTCTGGGTCGTCCCAGTGCACCAGTCCCAAGCATCCAGCATTGTGCATTGAACCTGGACTGGCATCTCGTTTCATACATGACATTTCACATGTTTCAATGCCATTCTCCCAAATCTTCCCACCCTCTCCCTCTCCCACAGAGTCCATAAGCCTGTTCTATACATCAGTGTCTCTTTTGCTGTCTCGTATACAGGGTTATTGTTACCATCTTTCTAAATTCCATATATATGCTTTGGAATACTGTATTGGTGTTTGTCCTTCTGGCTTACTTCACTCTGTATAATAGGCTCCAGTTTCATCCACCTCATTAGAACTGATTCAAATGTATTCTTTTTAATGGCTGAGTAATACTCCATTGTGTATATATACCACAGCTTTCTTATCCATTCATCTGCTGATGGACATCTAGGTTATATTAATTATCGTTCTTTCTCTTGCAAGTTACAAAAATTCAAGTGATTTAAAAGGTAATGAAAAGGGAGGAGGGTTCGGGATGGGGAACACGTGTACGCCTGGGGTGGATTCATACTGATATATGGCAAAACCAGTACAATATTGTAAAGTTAAAAAATAAAATTAAATTAAAGGAAAAAAGGTAATGAAATGTACTGACTTGCATAGCTGGAAGTCCAGAAGTAAGGCAGACTTCAAGGTTACCCTGATCTGACAGTGCTAGCCCTCTGTCCCAGGGGTGGTTCTTTTGATTCTGTCCTCCTCTGTTTATTTCCTTCGTGAAATGGCAGTGCCAGCTTTACCTGTACATAACCTTTTCCTATGTCTCTCACTTAAAAGATAAGAAAACATTTTCCGGAAACTCCCAACAAATTCCCCTTGACCTCACTGGCCAGCATTGTGTCCTAGCCCTCATTTCTGGGAGAATCATTAACAAGGAAGTGGAATTACTCCTGAATTACATAGCTTCAGGTAAGGGAGCTGTGGATGAATGAATGAAAACTGGGGTATTCTTGGTAGGAGGGGAATCAACGTTGAGTGAGTATCAACAAGGAGTAACAAAATATTTGGAGGTTGGATGAAGCAGGGAATTATTTTATTTTAAGATAATTAGCTTTTCATACAAAACTTGGCTTTTAAACAATTTATGAAGGAACAGAATCCAAACCTTTTCCCATCTGGTTTTCCCCTTTGCTGAAGTGACAATAATAATTTTGAGTGGGAATAACAATATTATTATGTATCCTATTTCTAGCCAGGTTTTAGAATTCCCAAATGGCTTTGAACATTTTCAAAATGTTTGGAGTTTGGAAAAACCTAAGTGGTAATTTGCCCTTAATTTTCAGAACATGAGATTTTTAAAAATGGAGATGCAATCTGTATATAATAACCTAGACTTCAAAATGTTGTTATGTAACAGCTATTTGATGTTTGACAAGCTTTTGACACTCTTTAATGAGCTTGTTTATATCTTTAATCTTAGAAATAAATTTACCAAGTATAAATCTGAGCACCAAGTATGATAAATTCAGCATTTTATCCTTGAAGAGGTGGAGTGACATCTAAATTCAGCAAGCTACTTCTTATTTTTCTTAAAGTGAAAACATACCTATATGCTTTAATGATTTCCGTCCCAGTGCTTCTTCTTTTACTTATATATATATATTTTTTTTAAAAAACAACAAATTAACAACCAACCATTTTCCTGTTACTGGGAACTTCTAGATGTTTGTGGAGAAGAATTTCATGATCTAAAGTCAGGAGACCTGGATACAAGTGTCAAGGTAGCTGTGAGAAAAGCCATTTTCCTCTCAGGTCATTAAACTCCATGACTCATTCATTCATTAAATCAATGAACATTTATTGACTGTCTATTATGGCGCTGAGAATTAAAAGAAAAACAGGCTTGATCCTGGCTTTCAAGCAGTTCATAGTAAAGTAACACAGTCTGACATCTAGCAAAAAGGAATTTTTAGAAGGGGTTAAGTATGATGATGGAAATGTGAATGGGTATTTAGGAACTTTACCTAGAAGAATCCTTAGGTCACCTTAAGTCTGAAGATAGATGAAGGGAACGTTTTTTTTGAGATGATGATACTTGGGCTGAATATTGAAGGATAAATAGGCATCAGCTAGACAAAGGCAGGTTGGAGAGAAGGTGAAAATTTTCAGAAAAAGAAGATGTGTGATGAAAGGCATAAAGTGAACACACAGCCTTATATAGGGAACATTATAAACAATTCATGTTATTGGAGAAAAAAATGCAAAGCAGGGAGTGGGAAAAGGGAAGGCTGGAAAGGTGTACAGGAACCAGAAGGCAGTGAGAGATACTTTCCCCTGTAGATAGCAAAGATTCATTAAAGGACATTATTTAAGGGTTAGATTGAAACCATCTCAAAGTTTTCTAACCTCTCAATCTAACTCTCTTCAATTCTACTTAAGGATTTTATCTTTATCGTTTAAAATAACCTGAAGGAAGTGGTCTCTAGTTTGTTCTATAATTTTCTGCCTTCTCAACCTCACTGCCACTACATCATTTATTAGTATGGTTCTAGGGTATTTATTGAAGCCAAGCTTCTTTCTCTTATTCAACTGAACCAAAATAGTTGAGAAGCTTTTTTGTTTCAAGCGAACACAATTGTGAATTAGCAAAGGGTTTGTCAAAGGAGTTCAGCAAAGTCTTACCCTGGGATTGTTCCACCCTCAGTTTAATTTTCCTTCCATTTTCATAAGGTTAACTATTTCCTAAATAACACAAACTTAAGAACCAGCTGAGTAATCTGTTACTTTTATACTCTCGGATACATACAAAATTCTGGGTATTAAAACCAATTTTCCTCCCCTTCCTCCTTCAGGTCCTCCTCCTTCTTCTTTTACTTAAAAAAAGTCTCCTATTAAGATGCAAATTCTTGAAGTAGAATTCATTAAGCTATTATCAGATAATGGCAGCATGAATTAGTTGACTTATTAGTTGCCCAATATAAAGAGTTGACTAATTTGTTTGCCCAGAAGGGAAATGTGCTTACCATCCACAATCAAGTGGCCAGAGGTGGAAAAAGGCCTGAAGTATGAGAAGGAAGGACCAAACACTTGCTCTGCCTTTTCACTGCAGAGCACCAGTTCAGCCAATATGGTTTTTTCTAGTAAAGCAAGCGAGGGTCAAAAAGTGCTTAATGCTTTTCTAAAAATTTTGGCCATGCTGAGCAGCATTTATACCCAGCCAGAGATAAATCCACACCCCTCTGCACTGGAAGCATGGAGTATTACTACTGGACTTCCAGGAAAGTCCAAGAAATGCCTAACAGTTTTCAACAAAATAATGGAAGGATCTATTATTCAGAAGGCTCCCCTGGTGTCTCATGTGGTAAAGACTGTGCCTGCTGTGCAGGAGACCAAGGTTCAATTCTTGGGCTGGGAAGATCTCCTGGAGAAGGGAATGGCAACCCACTCCAGTATTCTTGCCTGGAGAATGGCACGGACAGAGAAGCCTGGCGAGGTACAGTCCATAGGGTCACAAAGAGTCGGACAGAGTGAGCGATTAACACACACACATACATTATTCAGAAGCAGGTGAGTCCAAAGCCACTAAATAAAAGTGTATTTTCTTGTTATGAATACCAGCTATACAGTCTTGGACAATAATGGAATGCTTGTCTTGTTGATGTGCTAACCTTTCTAAGTGACCTGGTAACAAAAGTATTTGCAGGTCTCTATATTGGGGAAACTGATCTGAAATTGGAGCATCTGTAATCCTCCTCATTTATAGGATGAGTGTTTTCTGCCTCCCAACACTCCCACACTTTAGCTTAAATGAGCAGATAGATCCCCCAAACTTTGGCAAAATGTGGAATACATTTCTCTCAGAATTCCCCAGGAGGAGAGGTGGGTTCACAAAAGAACTTGAAGAGGGTGCTACATGGAGGTTTGAAGAAAGAGCGAAAGGTGGGGGCTGTTTATAAGACAGGGAAGGAGAGTGTGTACAAGGGGAGCATTTTCATCATGAGGCTATGTCAAAAAATGATAAAGTCAGAGGGAATTCCTATGACTTAGAAGACCTCTAGTCTTCACTGCCCCACAAGGCTAGCTTCATGGATGCACTACCTATGCAGTCTTATTATTTTTCTTTGACCTTATGTTTGATAAGTGACAACGGAGCAAGAGCAGAGGAGACATGCGCAATGTCGCAATATGCAAGCATGTTGCCATTTCTTTATTTTTTGCCTCCCCACTTGCATCTAGTGTTCAAGATGCCCCATGAAACAATCCCTCCAGACCACAAGGAGTGGGAATTCACTGATATTGAAAACAAGCTCAAGGAAAGCTTGTTATATTTATGTGTGAGTAAGCAATGGCTCTGACAACCACAAAAGGTCAGGCTTTCTGTCTGAGCTAGAATTTGCTTCAAATACATAAAAGAAGACAATTACCATAGCCTTTACTGCACTAGCTAACCACTTATGCTAAAAATGATGTCAATCAGTCCTTTTTACTCATCAATAACTAAAAGTAGAAAGTGTTGGAAGAAGGTACACAGAAGTGAAAATCAAAAATGGTAGTTTTGCACAATGTAGTAAGAATAAAATACATATGCAACAATGAGCTATGAAATATGAATTATGTGGTTTCAATGATTCTGCATACAGGTTCAGTGATCCTACATTTGCATTTAAAACTGGTATTGTACAATATAAAGAATAGTAAAAGCCATGCTAATTATTACAATTTTAAATTGATCTTTAGTTAGAAAACATTAAATAACAACAACAACAAAATCCACTATGACAATATGGAAGAGACTTTCAGAAGAAATAAAGTTTTAAGTTGTAATAGCATTAATAATGGAGAAGGCAATGGCACCCCACTCCAGTACTCTTGCTTGGAAAATCCCATGGATGGAGGAGCCTGGCTGGCTGCAGTCCATGCGGTTGCTAAGAGTTGGCAGGACTGAGCAGCTCCACTTTCACTTTTCACTTTCATGCATTGGAGAAGGAAATGGCAACCCACTCCAGTGTTCTTGCCTGGAGAATCCCAGGAACGGGGGAGCCTGGTGGGCTGCCATCTATGGGGTCGCACAGAGTTGGACATGACTGAAGTGACTTAGCAGCAGCAGCATTAATAACATTTTTTCCTGATTTTTGAACAAAGGGTCCCACATTTTTGTTTTACACTGAACTCTACAAATTATGTAGCCAACCCCATGGCTCTCTTTCTTGAGATCTACCCCAACCCCTACTCTTAGGCATTACAAATTAAGCTGTCTCTTGTTAATTGAACCATAGGGAGATCCCCTTGACTTGAGCAGCAATAGACTGAATTTCTTAATGGTTTCTGCAAGTAAACAAAACTTAACCTTAGAAAGAGACAAAAAGAAAGGCCCACCACTGCTTTTAAATTGAATATATTTGGCAAATAATATTGTATAAGTTTAAGGTATACAAGGTGTTATTTTATTTATATGTTGTATTATGTTTGCTGTTGTAGCAATATTTAGTACCTCTGTAACACAAATATCCTTTCTTCCAGTCCACCATCCTTAACACTTGTGATTAATTTCCCCTCATCAGCATATAGGGGCCTACACATTTAGCTCTGGTGGTTTAGTTGTGAAGTTGTGTCCAACTCTTGTGACTTCATGGACTGTAGCCCACCAGGCTCCTCTGTCCATGGGATTTCCCAGGCAAGAATACTGGAGTGGGTTGCCATTTCCTTCTCCAGGGGATCTTCCCAATGCAGGGATCAAACCCAAGTCTCCTGCATTGCAGGCAGATTCTTTACCAATTGAGCCACCAGGAGAATTTCACTAAAAACAATCAAGGCTTACCTAACAAAGTTCATGCTTCTAGCATCTTGCCTCCAAGATGTTCAAGAAATATTATTTCTATTAGTTAAGATTTTATTCAACTGCAAGTGACAGAAAGCTCCCCCAAATAGTGACAATAGCAAGTTCTTTCCTCTTTAATTTGTAAGTCTGAAAGTAAGACTTATAAATTGGAGAGAAAATGAGAGCCTCCCTGGTTCCTTCTATTTTGTTGCTCTGCAATCTACAACCTCCATCCCAAGGGTACCATGAGATTCAAGATGTCAGTAGGCATCTATCTAGCTTATCTGCAGAACAGCAGGAATATGCAAAAGGAAAAAGGGAATGCCCCCTTTCTTTAAGAAACTTCTAAAAATTGAACACAACACTTCCACTTACATCCTGCTAAACTGAATTTAGACACACAGCTACATAAGGTGCAAAAGAGGCTGGAAAATGTAGTACTACCTTCTTAGCTAAAAATACAGGGTTTTGTTTCTAAGAAAAGTTAGGAGAATGGAAGTTATGGGAAACCATCAGTGTGCCATATTTTCAAGCCACTCATAACCTTTCTGAAAAGAGTTCTCAGTGCCTAATACATAACATTAATGGTAATTAATGGATGCTATTCACTTGGTTCATAATAGTGAATAGTTAAATGTATAAAGCTGCCTAATTTCTCTAATGCCTATTTATTTTGGTTAGTAACTCAGAAGCAGAGGAAAAAAGAATATAATTCAACTGCAATAAATTAAAAAAATAATCACACTATGTTGTATGTTTTAGAAACCAGATATAGTTTCTAACATCACATATCTTTAAAGTGAATTGTATCTGAAAGTGTTAGACAAATCATGTGCACAGATAGCTTCTTTTAAGGGAGCTTTCCAGAAGAATGACTACTGGACACAAATTCAGAAAATCTGCTCTGGGCTCCAAAATGAGAATTTTCAGCATGTGCCGGGGTAATTACCATGAGAAACACAACCACAAAACATAGTGGATTGGAATAAGTTTATCTGTAGTTACTCCCAGGAAGCCCAGCACAGGACACGATCTTTAAAAGTTATGAAGTCCAGAATATCATCTTTCTTCCTATACCTTTTTTTTAAAATTTAATTTAATTTTATCTTTTAACTTTACAATATTGTATTGGTTTTGCCATATATCAAAATGAATCTGCCACAGGTGTACATGTGTTCCCCATCCTGAACCCTCCTCCCTCCTCCCTCCCCATACCCTCCCTCTGGGTCGTCCCAGTGCACCAGCCCCAAGCATCCCGTATTCTGCATCAAACCTGGACTGGCGACTCGTTTCATATATGATATTATACATGTTTCAATGCCGTTCTCCCAAATCATCCCACCCTCTCCCTCTCCCACAGAGTCCAAAAGACTGTTCTATACATCAGTGTCTCTTTTGCTATACTTTTCCTAAATTACTGCTAACTCCAGGCTCTTGTTTTTGGAGTTTTCCTCTCGTTAGCTAGGTCTTCCCTGGTGGCTCAGTCGGTACAGAGTCTGCCCACAATGTGGGAGAGCCAGGTTCAATCCCTGGGTCAGGAAGATCCCCCGGAGAAGGAAATGGCAACCCACTCCAGTATTCTTGCCTGGAGAATTCCACAGACAGAAGAGCCTGGTAGGCTACATTTCATGGAGTCACAAAGAGTCAGACAAGACTGAGTGATTAACACTTATCCTGTTAGCTACTACTTCATATTTTTGCTTGTTTCCTGATTCTTTCCCAAATAACACTCTGAAGATCACCACGGCACAAGTAAAGAAGCATGAGAAGCCTTAATGAGCCACCTGGCGAACTTCTGGGCTGGCAAACCAAAAGTGAGAGGGAAATGATGCTATTTGCCAATTCATTCATTCATTTGACCACTAGTTGGTGAAACAAATTTCTTTACTCAGTGTGTTACTAGGACAGCTAATGAATATTTATCATAATGTAGTACTTGTGCAATATTTCACTTCCAATAGAATATACTAAGAAATAATTACAGAGTTTGAATGTGGATTTTGTCTTATGGTTCAATGTTTCCTAGTGTGCTACACATACTTTATATTGTTGTTGCTCAGTCACTAAGTTGTATCTGACTTTTTGAGACCCCATGAACTGCAGCATGCCAGACTTCCCTGTCCTTCACTAGATCCCAGAGTTTGTTCAAACTCATGTCCATTCAGTCAGTGATGCCATCCAAACATCTCAAAGTCTGTTGCCCCCTTCTCTTGACCTCAATCGTTCCCAGCATCAGGGTCTTTTCCAATGAGTCAGCTCTTCACATCAGGTGGCCAGAGTACTGGAGCTTCAGCTTTAGCACCAGCCCTTCCAATGAATATTCAGGGTTGATTTCTTTTAGGATTGACTGGTTTGATCTCCTTGCAGTCCCAGGGACTCTCAAGAGTCTTCTCCAACACCACAGTTCAAAAGCATCAGTTCTTTGGTGCTCAGTCTTCTTTGTAGTGCAACTCTCACATCCATACACGACTACTGAAAAAACCATAGCTTTGACTATGTGGACTTTTGTCAGCAAGGTGATGTCTCTGCTTTTTAATACACATCTAGGTTTGTCATAGCTTTTCTTCCAAGAAGCAAGCATCCTTTACTTTCATGGTGGCAGTCACTGTCTGCAGTGATTTTGGAGCCCAAGAAAGTGAAATCTGACACTGTTTCCACATTTTCCCCATCTATTTGCCATCAACTGGTAAGACCAGATGCCATGATCTTTGTTTTATGAAGTTGAGTTTTAAGCCTGCTTTTTCACTCTCCTCTTTCACCTTCATCAAAAGGCTCTTTAGTCCCTCTTCACTTTCTGCCATTAAAGTGGTATCATCTGCATATCTGAGGTTGCTGACATTTCTCCTGGAAATCTTGATTCCAGCTTGTGATTCATCCAGCCCAGCATTTTGGATGATGTACTCGGCATAGAAGTTAATTAAGCAAGGTGACAATATACAGCCTTGATGTACTCCTTTTCCAATTTGGAACCAGTCCATTGTTCCATGTCTAGTTCTCACTATTGCTTCTTGTCCTGCATACATGTTTCTCAGAAGGCAGGTCAGGTGGTCTTGTATTCCCATTTCATGAAGAATTTTCCACAGTTTATTGTGATCTACACAGTCAAAGGCTTTATTGTTGTCAATGAAGCAGAAGTAGATGTTTTTTGGGAATTCCCTTGCTCTTTCTATGATCCAGCATGTGCTGGCAATTTGGTCTCTGGTTCCTCTGCCTTTTCCAAATCCAGCCTTTTATCTGGAAGTTCTTAGTACATGTATTGCTGAAGCCTAGCTTGAAGGATTTTGAGCATAATCTTGCTGGCAAGTGAAATGAGTGCAATTGTATGGTAATTTGAACATTCATATCTTATATACAGGAGGTAATTTTAAGTTGTACCTTTGACAATTTTAAATTTGAATAGCTTCATGTTTATTTTTATGACATTTGCATTTATGACAAACTGCTATGCATTTCTATTAGTAACATAAAGCTTTCTTTCACAATAATTTTTAAGTAGAAATGAGGTATTTAATGAAGACTACTGAGAGTGTTTAACCAAAATTAAGATCAAATTCTAAGCTTAAGAGTTGAATGAGTTTATCAGTTAATATCTCTAATCCTGTTTCTTCATGTAGTAAAATGGAAATAATAAAAACCAGATCAGAGGATTGTTGTTTTAAATGAAATATTTCATGTGTATAATGTCTTCAGTATTGATTATCTTGATATTTAATGTGAAATCTGCCTAGACATTGAAAGAGGATTACCAGGGATTGCATAGAAAAACTGGCTTCTTAAAAGGTGGGTTATTAAATGTCCATTAATAGGGTATTTGTTAAGTAAATTTTTACGCATCCAGAAATGATCATCTTGCACATAGGTGCCCTTGGGCAAAAATGTTTCATATGAAAGAGCTAAACCATTACATTCCTGAGGACATCATGGACAAGAGGCACCATGTAAGCCCCGGCCTGCCATCCTCCAGACTTTAAAGTGAAAAAAAGTGAAAAAGCTTCTCTTTTTGAGCTATAGCTGACTTTGGGTTTCCATTTTTTCCAAGCTGAAGATACTCAAAACCTATACAATAGGCGATTACAATATATCATGGTGAGCAGCACTGGTTACACAGAGGAGCCCCCTACCCCTATCTTGGGGGATTTAGAGGAAGCCTCTGAGGAGGTCATAAATAAGAAACAAGATAGGTTCAAGTGTGCTTATGTGGATCCAATTCTTACATACATTAAGTAGAAGAGAGAGGGGGAGCAAGGTATAGAAGAACAATGTTTTAATAAATCATCAATGTACAAAAGATGTGTATAGTGTATGTATATATAGTATAATGATTTATCTAATATATTATGTATAACAACATGAAGACAATATATTTCCATATCCAACAAATACATACTACTATATATAAAATAAATAAACAACAAGTACCTACTGTATAGCATACAGAACTATATTCAAGATCTTGTAATAACCTACAATGAAAAATCTGAAAAATAATATAGAGAAAGAAGCAAATAAAGGAAGAGCTGGAGTCTAGGTGAAGGGGGGCACTCTAAGGACTTAAAAAGGCTTATAGAGGAAATGAAGGTTGAGTACATTTTTGAAAGGTAAGGGTGGCAGACTGACAAAAGGAGGAATAAGTAGCCAGGACAGAAGAAGGAACTATACACAGACAGACACAGAAAAACCTGATTTGGTGAGCATGGCCTCTTTGTAGAACCATAGACCTTCAGTATGGCTCAAGCATGAAGGACACACTAGATGATGGCACAGCATTTTGAGTCTAGAGAGGTTGGTGCCAGGTCACAGAGAAGCTTAATGTCACACTAAGAGATGGGGTAATGGGGTGCCTCTACCCAACGTCAAGAAAGGCAGTCACAGGATCAGGATTGTAGTCTTGAAAGATCGCTTTGACGACAGTGTGGAGGATGGTTAGTTGTGTGAAACAAGAGGTTATTACTATGGTCTAGAGTAGAAATGAGGAAAAACCCTAAGGAAAGGCAATTGTAGCAGGATGGAAAGGAGGAGGCATGGAGAAGCATTTTGCAATTACTGGAAGTAGAGGGAAACTGAGACGCCATGGCTGACTTCAAAAGACGGCCAAGAGGCATATGAAAAGATGCTAATCAACGTTGCTAATTATTGGAGAAATGCAAATCAAAACCACAGTGAGATATCACCTCATACTGGTCAGAATCAAAAATGTCAATAAACAATAAACGCTGGAAAGGGTGTAGAGAAAAGGGAACCCTCCTACACTATTGATTGGAATGTAAATAGGTTTAGCTGCTGTGGAGAACACTATGCAGGTTCCTTAAGAAACTAAAAATGGAGCTACCATATGATCCAGCAATACCAGTCCTGGGCGTATAACCAGAGAAAAACATGGTTTGAAATGATACATGAATCCCAGTGTTCATTACAGAGCTGTTAACAACAGCCAAGACATGCAGGCAACCTTAATATTCATTGACAGATGAATGGATAAAGAAGATGAGGTATATGTGTGTGTATACACACACACGATGGAATATCACTCAGCCATTATAAAGAATAAAATAATGCCATTTGCAGCAACATGGATGGACCTGAAGATTATCAAACTAAGTCAGACAGAGAAAGACGAATATCACATGTTAGTGCTTATATGCAGAATCTAAAAAACATGAAATGCAAACATGTATCATTATGTACAAAACAGAACAGATTTACAGACTTAGGGAAAGAACTATGGTTGCGAGGGGGAAATAGTTGAGGGGAGGGATAGAATGGGAGTTTAGGATTGACATATATATTTAAAATGGATAACCAACAAGGATTTACCGTATAGCACATGAAATGCTGCTCAATATTCTATGATAACCTAAAGGGGAAAAGAATTTGAAAAAGGATAGATTCATGTATATATATATAAATGAGTCACTTTGCTGTATACCAGAAACTAATACAACACTGTTTCTTAACTATGTACAATATAAAATACAAAAAAAGAAAAAAGAAACCATCTAAGCGGTAGTTGTAGAGATGATGAATACAATTTGGAACTTAGCGTATTTGAGAGCTTAAGGTACATCCAAATGGCCACGAACTATGTGGGCCTAAGGTTCTAATACTTAGGGGAGACAGAGGTATGAGCCTGCTGCCTCCCACTCTTAGGACCACCTCACATGAACAATATGGAGATTTCTTAAAAAACTAGGGGTAAAACTACCATGTGTGTGTGCTAAGTTGCTTCAGTAATGTCTGATTATTTGTGACCTTATGGACCTTGGCTCTAGTGGTAAGGAACCTGCCTGCCAGTGCAGAGGATGTAAGAGATGCAGGTCCGATCCCTGGGTTGGGAAGATACCCTGGAGGACGTCAAGGCAACTCACTCCAGTATTCTTGCCTGGAGAATCCCATGGAAAGAGGAGCCTAGTGGGTCACAGTTCATAGAGTTGTACAGAGTCAGCCACGAGTAAAGCAACTGAGTATGCACACACAGACCATAGCCCACCAGGTTCCTCTTTGTGACTCTATGGAGTAGCCCCCTAGACTCCCCCATGCATGGGATTCCCCAGGCATGGATACTGGAGTGGATTGACATGCCCTCCTCCAGCGGATCTTCTTAATCCAGGGATTGAACCTATATCTCTTGCATCTCCTGCATTGGCAGATAGGTTATTACCACTAGTGCCACCTGGGAAGCCCAAAACTACTATATGACCCAGCAGTTCTACTACTGGGCATATACCCTGAGAAAACCATAACTGAAAAAGGCCCTAATGTACCCAAGTGTTCACTGTAGTACTGTTTATAATAGCTAGGACGTGGCAGCAACCTAGATGTCCATCGACAGATGAATGGATAAAGAAGTTGTGGTTACATATATACAATGGAATATTACTCAGCCATAAAAGGAAAGCATTTGAGTCAGTTTTAGTGAGGTGAATGAACCTAGAACCTGTTATACAGAGTAAGTGAAGTGAAGTCGCTCAGTCGTGTCTGACTCTTTGCAACCCCATGGACTGTAGCCTATCAGGCTCCTCCATCCATGGGATTTTCCAGGGAAGAGTGCTGGAGTGGATTGCCATTTCCTTCTCCAGGGATCTTCCCAACCCAGGAATTGAACCCGGGTCTCCCGCATTGCAGGTAGACAAAGTAAGTCAGAAAAACAAATATTATATATTAACACACACACACACACACACACACACATATATATGGAATCTAGAAAAATGGTATTGATGAAACTATTTGCAGGGCCAGCATAGAGACTCAGACATAGAGGACAGACTTACGGACATAGCAGGGGAAGGAGAGGTGGAATGAATTGAGAGAGTAGCACTGAAACATATACATTACCACGTGTAAAATAGCTAATGGGAAGTTGCTGTATAGCTCAGGGAGCTCAGCCCGGTGCTCTGTGACAACATAGAGGGATGGGACGGGGTGGGCGGTGGGAGGGAGGGGAATGTGTACACCTATGGCTGATTCATGTTGATGTATGGCAGAAAGCAACACAGCATTGTAAAACAATTATGCTCCAATTAAAAATTAATTAATTTTTAAAAAGATCACCTCACATTATTACATTTCAGTAAAAGCCTGTCTGATAAAGTGTCTTTAAGAGTAAATAAATATAAATGTGAAAATGACCTTTTATTTTGGTTGTGTGGCTTATCTCCAAGTTGCTTGCATCACACTTCATCTTCACAAAGGGGTTCTGGTCTAACTGCTTGAAAAGCACTCATAATAGCTCTAATTTTGGGCCCCTCTGTTTCACATTGATTGGTGGTCCAAATTCTCCATCTGACCAAGATGTCACAGCTTACTCTGAAAATTATGCCAGAAAAAGTCCTGAAACATAATTCCTATTCTGAGAGTTAGATGAGTCAGTATGAATAGCGTACCAAAATGAAAGAAATCCTGCAATGCAGAGCAAATCAGTCTTTCTGGTATCCTGGTTATTGAATTTACAGAAACTCTTGATTTTGCAGTTCTTAAAGCGAAGAATGTTTTTAAAGCAACAGTAAAATCTAGAAGACTTTTTGACAGGCTAGATACATTACAGTGGGGAAGCAGAATGGCTTGCCTGTGAAAGCTTACAATTCTGCTTGGCTTTGCCTGGTGTTGAAAGTGACCAAAACTAATTGGGTCCAGAAGAGTATTCAGTAAAGCTGCTTTTCTGACTCTCTGTCTCTGCCCTTCCTGCTTCTGCTGTGGAGCAGATTGCAAGAGACTGGTGCCAACTCTACATCGCTTAATAATAATTCTCATTAGCATGCTGTCTTGGATGTGTATCACAGAGCAAAATTTAGCTCCTCCTCGGTGCAAATCAAGAGAAGAGTCATGAAATTCTCAGAGTGTGCAAAGGTTGATAGATCTCAGAAGAGGGGACACCATTGGATGGCCATAGTACCTTTCTCTATCCAATACAGGTGGGACAGACAAAAAAAAAAAAGGAAAGTTTAATATCAAACTGGGAACCTTGTGTTCTCTCTGCTTCTTTACTTGGAGTCCCTGAGATTTTAGTTGTTTGTGGTTTCCCACCGCACAGTCTGATAAATTTTAAAATCCGCAGCCGGCCTGAGCCAGTGCCCCTGTGGAGTGGATGCTATCAGCTCTGGTCTCTGCATTTGACCACATGGACAATGGCCGCGTGTACCTGCAGCTCCGTGACTTTTCTGAGGTCATTGCATTAGCTTTCATTCTGAAAGTGAACGGGATGCTGTTTCCTCTCCTGCAGATGCCAGGGTGACTGGATGACACTCTGTGGAAACACACACAACCTTGCATGTTCATAGCCTATTTATCAGGGGCCATATTTCCCACAAAGGCTTTCACATGCCATCTGCTGTCACATGATACCACGTGCCAGGTCCTTACACGAGACGGATCTGATCACCCAGTTTCTCCCTCCTCCTTTAAAAACAGCAAATTGAACAAGACACTAAGTAGGTTTCACACTAAAGGAATTATGTGCATATCAAATGTAGTGAGTTAAAAGGGAATTTTTATTGTAATTGCCTGCTGAAAAATGGCAATCACACACCCTTATGAAAAATTTAGAGAAGTTATCAGACTTTGTGGCTGGCAGCAAAAAAAATTCACAAGCAAATTTTGTGAATTTACTTGCCAACAGAATAACAACAACAAAAGATTTAGAAGGGGAGTCCAAGGCAATTTATGCTTCCCTGTTTTTTTCATTCTCCTGCTGGAATACAATTTCTCTTGTCTGATCACACCCTGAATCCAGTGGTAGGGAAATGCCACGCTGTGAAAGGGTGACAGAATGCAAACAGGAGAAGAGAACTGCAGTGTCCCAGAAAACCAGTGAATTAGTATATCCTGCCAGGTCCACCCATGAAGGATGGCACATTCTTTACTAATTTAAAAGAAATATAATTTGGGGGAAATAGCCAAAAAAATAATAAAATAAAAGATTTCTGGCTCTTCTTTCTCTCTTCTCTTTCCTGACCTATGACACACTCTGGAATGTTTCACAGTCTCACATTTTCATGTATTATTCTGATGCTGTCTGTAGGGAGCCTAGAACTGGCTGCCGGAGAGACAGTCTGTAATTGAAAGTTCTTACAAGAGAAAGACTTCTATCAGGCCTGCCAAGGGAATAGGAGCTCCACCTGCTGACTTTTTTATGTTTGCCGACTCTGAAAGAATGCAAAACATCAAGAAATTGAATGGCAGTTATTTCTTTTATAATTTCTCAGTGGAAATATAGTTTTCAAAATTATTGATAAGATGTACCCATCTAACCAGGGCTTTCAAGATGAAATTGCAATCCATAGCTTGTTTTAAGGGTGGGGATTATGTTGGGTTTCTCTGAGCTGGTCTAAATAATTACTTTAATCCATCACAACATATAAATTCATAAGTTGTTGTCACCCTGGCTCTTAGGGAGTGCTTGACTTTTCAAACTCTGCATCTCTCAGCCATAAATTTACACTACACTATTGGTCCATGGGTGTATTGGTTTAAGAGGCTGTAGTCTCATATTACAGATAGTTTGGGGAAAATGGTGGGCATTTTCGATCTAACGAATAAAGAACAAATCCTAGTGAAAGAAAAAACATTGCATTTGCAAGAACAGAGACATGATGTGACTATTTGTTGCCTGCATTTCAGAGAGATTTGCAGCTATGTAATACCCATGTAGTACCACAAGCTGTTCACTTGTCCTTTCCTCAGTGAACACTGCCATGAGAAAACGTGGCATGCGCTACAAATATGCTGGGTTGCTTAGCTCCCTCGATGATGAGATCCTTGAAGGCAGGCACATCTGCTTGCTCCTTACAATCTCAGGGTTGTGGGTTTCATTTCTTATCTAGATTTTTGTTCATTAACCAAGGATAAGCTAATTACTTGCTGGATTCAACCAAAACAAAATGAATGCTGTATTTATAGCTTGGGTTTTGTGCTTAGAAAGCCATCTTGTATGTTCTTACATGTGAGTATTGTAAATTCTTTTCTGTACGCATATGAGCCACGGGAAGTGGCAGTGGTACCCATACTCAAGTGTCCTCTCAGGCACTATATCAGAGAGCCAGATGGTTCCTGAGGCAGTCTGAGTCAGTTGGTTTTTGTCTTCCTAACTATTTCTTCCATGACCCTTACTCTGAAAATACACTCTGCAGTCCAAGAGCTGTCATCTACCCCTTCTTCATGGGTGGTCACATGACCCAGGCCAGGCCCCATACTCCTGGCCCAATCAGAGGTCTTCCCTGGGATTAACACATGGAGACTAGGAGGAAGATGCTACCTGCTCTCTCAGGAGTGGCTGGGCTGTGGCTGCTTGTGGCTGTGTTCTCTGCCATGTGGTCACAATCCAGCTAACCTGGAAAATGCAATCCAGTCCCCAAAGCAAAGCCAAGACTGAGGGAGACGAGAGCTGCAACAGGAGAACGAAAGCTCCAGCAGGATCCACGAGGCTCGGGTCCCCACTGCCCTTCCTCTATTTCTGGGAGCTACACTCACCATCTCCCTCTGAATCCCATTTCTGGGTTACATCATTTGAGATTGGTTTTTGTTATTTGTAACCAAAAGAGGCCTGACTACCATAACTCCATACAAGAGAAGTGAGGGTGATGCTGCTGCGGCTGCTGCTAAGTCGCTTCAGTCATGTCTGACTCTGCGCGACCCCAGAGACAGCAGCGTGATGAGGCAGACAATTAAATACTTATGGGGAAGTGAAGAGACCTCATTTTCTCTATGGAGACTAGAATTACAAAGGATGGAGAAAGAGAAACAGAAAAAATTCTCAAGAGTATTAGGTAACAATAAAAACCAGCATTTGTGTAGGGCTCTACAGTTTTCAAAGGACTTTCATGATCATTTTCTCATTTGGCCCTCACAATAATTCTGTAAAGCAGAGGAAATATAGTGTATAATTATACACATTAACAAACATAACAGAATGGCAAGCGGATGTCTTTCTGGTAGTTCTGGAATATAGTGAAGGCCCATTGCTGAGCACAAAAGACGCTGAAGTGTTTTACATTCTGAGTCCTGAGGACTTTTGTGAGGGGCAGCCTCTCTCTTCACAAGTTTACCGGGAAGGCCAGTTCAGAGAATCAAAACCAAGAACCTCAAATCGAGGGAGAGCCAAGAGCACCAGTAGTGAACATGGGGCATTTGTAAGAAGTGGAGGCTGGCATACCGTTGCCCAGTTGGACATCAAAAGTCCTGCCTTTCTGTCTCTAGATAGAGCACAGAAAATGAAGATAGAGGAAATGAAGTGGGGAAGCAGTGCTCAGTAAGGTTACTTTCCAAGGCCGTAAACCAAGGTTGTAGCTGAAATGAGGTTTGAATGTAAACAACCGATGCTCACACTTCATTGTACAGCAGCAGCACAGAGGATTCATGCGACACGGGGAGAGACTTGTAACAGACTGCTTGATCCTAGAATCTCTGATTCAAGGAGTTTGGGGAAGGGGCCAAGACTGTATATTTTTTTTTCCAGCCATGCTGCACAGCTTGTCAGATCTTAGTCCCCAACCAGGGATCAGGCCTAGGCCCCTCTGAGGTGGAAGTGTGGAGTCCAAACCACTGGACTACCAGGGAATTCCCCAAGACTGCGTTTTAACACGTTTCCAGGTGGTGCTGATGCTCCTGATCTAGGAGCATCAACTTTGAGAGAAAGATCTAGATCCTCTCTTTCTGGACCTCTTACATCCCCCTATATTGCATCCCTTTAACAACATGCCAAAAAGCCTTCATTCCCTGTCATCACATATTACTGACATCTCATCAATATTCTGAAGTATGATTTTCCAAGAAATAACATTTCATGTCACATATAAGCTTTAAGTATGTGTGTATGTGTTAGTCACTCAGTCGTGTCTGACTCTCTGCGATCCCATGGACTGTAGCTCTCCAGGCTCCTCTGTCCATGGAAATCTCCAGAAAAGAATACTGGAGTGGGTTGCCATGCCCTTTTCCAGGGGATCTTCCTAACCCAGGGATTGAACTCAGGTATCCCGCATTGCAGGCCACTTCTTTACCATCTGAGCCACGTGGGAAGCCACTTCTGGTATACCTTTGCAATTTTTGTTCTATATAACAAATGCCACTCTGGATATGAGGGACAAAAGCTGAGTAGAAATAAAAATTCTAAAGTCTGAAGTCCATGTTACTTTGAAGTGTATCTTATTTAAGAATAGAGTGTGGTTTAGGAGCCGGGCTGAACAGTAGCAGTATATATGGGAAATGGTAGGCTTTGCACATGAAATGTACATCAGGAGAAAAAATAAAGCAGAAAATAAACAAGATGAACTCAAAATACTGTAGCAAATGTTGGGCTGAAACACTGCCAGGTGTGGAGGTGTAGAAAAATGAACACACATTTTGGTGGCAAGGCAAAAACTGTTTAGATCCTTTTGCAGAAGTTTCTGAAAACTGTAACTTTGGCATGGCGCTGAGTAGAGCTACTGGATTTATCACGTAGGCAAGCCAGCACTGTCCTGTGAAAACTGCCCTGTCCAGTCTTGAATTGCATAACTCCTCTAAATCATCACCTCCACATATGCCAAAGAATGGAACACTGAGAAATGAGTTCTGAGATTTTTTTCTATACAATAAAAATATACCAGAATGTGGAACTCTCAATAAACACTAACTAGCTCCTACTCTCTTAAAGTAATATTCCTACAAAGGACTCAAAATGATATCTTTTTAGTATAAGAGAATATGTATACATAGATGTCTATAAATGTGTTTTTCTTTAAAACATTTTATGAAGTTTAGTTTATGACAAATACCAAAAATTATAACTTCTGGTCAGTACTGATGGCAGAGGAAGAGTCTGAGGGGAGAGATGCCAGCACACTGTGTACAGTAGTGACCACCAACTTTAAACTAATGACCTCTCAAATTTTTTTACCTTAGAAAATGGTTGAGAAAGGCAGTGGTGGAGGTAGGTACCCTTGAAAACATTTGTCCTGCAAAAAGTCAATGGAGTGTTATATCCATAATCTAGCAATTGCTACCCTGGGATGTGTTCATATTAGCCTGGAACTTCTGATTATTGAACTCAAGGATGCTCAGGAACAATGGAAGGTCAGAGGACAGGGCACTTTGCCACAGGTGCTTCACCCCCTCACTGACTGAGGTCAAGACCAAACCTTATACTGAAGTGGAGGAAAAAACCCCTGACTCAATGACCTATCTTTGTGTCTCCTAGTCCTATATGGCAGTAGATTTCCAAACACTGGACCATTGTTTGGAAGGAAAATAGAAAAAGAAATATGGGATACTGAGACCATGAGGGAAGGAGCATGAGAAATTTGGGTACTGGTGACAGAGTTTAGAAATGCCTTGAGTTCAACCTAAAGTCTTCTTCAGCAATGTTGTCTGACTGGGTTTAAATGTAATCCAAATAGGTTTCTACTCTTGCAAGCATAATAATAATATTAAGTGTGTGTGTGTGTGTGTGTGTATACACAATCAGACATAGCCACGTACTCTTGTATGATATCACCAGATGATTTATTTATATATAAATAAAATATCTATGTGCAGACTCTTAGTAACTTCTAAGCATTGCTACAGTGTTCAGAAGGAGGTATTATTTTAATCTGATAGATGAGAAAATTTAAGGGTAGGGGCTTATACACAATTTATAAATGAGTGACATGGAGATAATACAAAACCAACTCTTTCAGATGCCAGAGCCCTGATGTTCCTGGTGTAAGTTAGTGCCTCTGTATCTTTGGGGAATTTTAATGGGATCTGGAAAGTGAAGATATTTCCTAGTGGTTAACATCTTGTGATGTACTTAGCAACAGCTATTTGAGAGCTGGGAGATGATGTAAATCTAGGATAAAGGAAGGAGAGAAAGCAAAGGCAAAACTTAGGAATGACTATGGAATGACTATGGAGATAGCCCTATGACTATGGAGGAAGGAACCAATCAAATTAAACCATCTTTTTAACCTGGTCTAGGACTGTCTCTGGCTATGCTATCTAGAGCAGATATTACTTAATCAATACTTAACCAACTCAGCACATCTTCATCGAGTGCTTGTTATATATTAAGCAGTACTCTTGGGTTTAAAAGACATGAGTCAGGCAGTGATAGTTGCTCAGTGGTGTCTGACTCTTTGCAACACCATGGACCTTAGGCTGCCAGGCTCCTCTGTCCAAGGAATCCTCCAGGCAAGAATACTGGAGTGGATTGCCATTTCCTTCTCCAGGGGATCTTCCTGACCCAGGGATCGAACACGGGTCTCCTGCACTGCAGGCAGATTCTTTACCATCTGAGCCACCAGGGAAGCCTTTGTAAGAGTCCCTGCATTTATGGTGCTCATGCAATGGTTCTCAAACTATCACAATTAGAATCTTCTGAGAACTTGGTTAAAGGTCTGATGTCTGGGTCTCACCTCCAGCTATTTGGATTTTCTTCGTCTGGGGTGAGGTCTGGGTATTACCTTTTGTTTACAACTTCTTTTTTAACCCACAATCAAAAGTACAAACCTGTCTAATGGCTGAGGTAAGTTTTCAGTGTTAGGGCAGGAATGGGTTACAGGTACACTGAGATAATATGCCCCTCAGCTTTTGTCGTGTCTGTACAAGTATCAGTTTCTGTGTCTGCTATGATATATGAAAGGTTGGAAAACACTAAAATTGTTAGCAAATAAACCATTGGCACATATCACAGCATATGGGTAGGTATTTGTGTCCATGTGTCTCTACAGAGAGGTGGTGGAGGAAAATCTGATCCATCATTTAAGCTAAGTATTCCAAGCGGTCTTTTGCAGAAACTCCCTCAGTGGGGCATAAAACAAAATCAGAGAACCAAACAGTCTTAGAAATCATCTTCTAGCCCAACTCCTTTGTCTCAGAAATTAAGGAAGCTGCTTCCAATTACAGAACAACTCAGGGCTGGAGTCTGGCCATGGACCCCATTCTTTCAGACCCTTTCCAAATAGCTTAATGTAAATCACAACCCTAGATAGGGTAATTGCATAAAGTAAAAAATTAAATATCTGCCCAAATCATATTTATATTGAAGCCTCATCCTATGAGTACCTCACTTCTGCCTTTTTTCCACATACTGCATCCTAAGTAAAGTGACAGTCCAAGAGACAGATGCTCAAGTAGAAGGGTCTCCAGAGAGGCTCATGATTTCCTTAAGCACCACAAGGAAAAAAAAAAAAAAGAATGTCACACAAAGCTTTCCCCAGGTAGGGAAAATGCCAAGTTCCTGCCAAGCCTTCTTCCCTCTCCCTGGGTTGCCTCTCCAGTCCCTCTGCCAGCTGCTGTTCTCATTGCTATCATTATTTCTGTTTCTCTGAGAAGAGCAGAATGCTGCCAGCCTGCTTCTGTCCTCCTCAAATTCTCTCATCTCACTGTTTTCTAAAGAACCTTCCGTCAGCCCATTTCTTTCTCTCGCTTTTACATGATTCCTCATTTTCCCTCAGGTCTTAACTATCACATCACTCACTTCCTGCCACTGTAGCTACTGCTGCTGCTACTCTCAGCTGGGCTTTTTGACTTTAAGCACCACCATTTCCAGGGGAAATTCTGGCTGTCCTAATTGTAAAATCCTGAACACTGGTCCTCCATCCTCAATTATGTTCAGTGGATCTCTGCTACAATGTGTTCAGAGCATGTATGGGTGGAACGCTAATGCTCTGTCTCAGGGATATTTGCAACCACCAGCCCCTGGGCTTCTGCTCCCAGGATCAAGCACTCTGCCCTTTCTGTTCTCTTTAATACCCTTCCTCACAGTGTATTCTTCCACTTAGAGTATTTCTAGCTTTTTAAGACTTACCTCAAACTGTTTGCTTGCTACCATCTTGCGTAGCTGCTGAGTCTAAGAATTTGGGGATCAACCATCTTAAGTTTGAATGCCAGTTGTGTCACATACTGGATGTGTGACCTTGGGCAAATCACTGACCTTTTTGAGGCTTTGTAAATGGGGACAATAATGGTACCTACATCCTAATGTTGGGAGGACTTACCCAGGACTTTTCCGTTTCTCTTTTTCTAGAATTCAGACACCAAGATGAAACAGTTTCAACCACACAGATGAGGGCAATGCCCTAGGAGGTTCTTAAGTGGGATAACACACATGAAGTACACGGCACAGTATTTGGCACATAGTAACTGCTCAGTAGCATCATCTGTTGTAATTATTAGACTGTACTCTATCAATGATCAGTCTAAAGATTATGATCTGTGTAAACTACTTACAAGTTAAGAAAATCACAGATATCCAGACTCTCATCACTCATATGATCGATGTCAATTAACTGAGAGAAGTTTTGTCATTAACCATAAGTTTCACATCAAAGTTGCACATTTGAGGCTACTCAACCCAGCTTGGTAACCTTTAACTTGTTCATTCTCTTCTCTGTGCCTTCACAGGCTATTTCTTAGTTTTATGGTTAATGCATCTAAGTTTATACAATACCAGATTTCCATGAATAATTCTGTCATATATGCTCTATTCCCTAAAAATCACCATCCCTCAGAGAGCAAACTCACATTTCTTGGAACCATTATTATTTTCATAAAATATCTTAAAAATTTAACCCAAATATTACATATCATTTTAGTCATTGTATAGCTAAACTGCTGTGACAAAAAGATCCCAAGTACAGTGAGCTAAAAATAGAAATGTATTTTCTGCGATGTAACAGACAAACATGGACCCACAGGTTTTCCACGACCCTGGGTTCTTTCTGCCTTGTTGTTCTACTGCCTCGTAAGGTGTTTCCCCCATCTGCATTGCTGAAGCAATTTCACCTTGATGTCTAAATTCCAGAAGAATGAAAAACAAAAAGTTTAGGATAAGTGGTTTCATATTTAAGGAAGTGAACTTAATGAAGTTTCACACATCCGTAATACATGCATTGACCAAAACTAAACCACTACCTAGCGAGACCCACCTTTCCAAGAGGCTGCACGATGTAGTCCCTCAATTACTAAAAAGAAGAGGAAGAATAGATACTGTGGACATTGAGGGGCTTCTGCCGTGTGCATGTGTGTGTGCTGTCATGTAGAACTCTTTGAGACCCATGGACTTTAGCCTGCCAGGCTCCTCTGTCCATGTAATTTTTCAGGCAAGAATATTGGAATGGGTTGCCATTTCCTCCTTCAAGGGATCTTCCCAAACCAGGGACCAAACCTGTGTCTCTTGTGTCTCCCGCATTGGCAGGAGGATTCTTTACCACTGACCCACCTGGAAGCCCTCTGCCGTGTGTACACGATTAAAAGCTCAACTAGCACAGAGGAGTGAATTATGAAGATAGCAGTCATCTTCCCTACCCTTTCTCATCATCAACACCAGTCCTCTAAAGAAACCATTAGAAGAATCCAACTCACTTCCTAGCTACTTTGATGATTAAAGATATTATTTAGAGATAAACAGGTATAGACTTTAAATAGTCCATCAAAATAGTATACATCTCTACATAATACCTTGTTGATTTCATCAAACATCTAATGAGGTTTCTTTTATTTTTTTCTTACAGAGGACAACTAAAGAAGTTGGATGAACTACAAAAAGCATCTTTTTGAAGCATCATAGAATTGCAAGATAGTAAGGAAATCTGGGGTCAAGACGTAGAAGACAACAGGAAGCTAGAAGGGATAAACCTAAACCTAAAAATGTTTTTCCCTAAGGGCTCTTGTCAAGTCTGGGGAAGTAGCTGCAAAGCTGGGCCACCCTTTTACTGTTGGTCCCAGGGATAAACACACAGAAGGTGAAGACTGAAGCCTGCCAGGAATAGAGATTTGATAAATCAAGCTTCCTTTGAGTTGAAAATCTGAAGGACCAGACTCACCATATGAAGACTAACCCTAAGTAGACCAGCCTTTTCATGGGTTTGCAGTCAGCTTTGCATCACTTAATGGTCAAGTAAACTCAAACTCTTATAGTATGTTAAGATATTCCTGGAATAATAACACCCACTGTTATTTGCGGAAGCAAATGAATGTCTTCTCCAGAGGAAGACCTCACCACATCAGGCCTCAAGATTTTCCCCAAATAATTTGCAAAATATACCATCTAACATGTAATGGAAAATAACTAAGTTTATAAGACAACAGGATGCAACGGATGAGTAACAGAAGAAAGAGAGACAACAGAAAGAAGATGCACAACTTGAGTTCTTAGAACTATCAGACATGGTTCATAAAATAATCATGTTTGTTACAATTATGATATAAAGTATAAGCTTAAAAATATCAGAAGTGCACTGGAGACCTTAAAATTTAACATAGCCCATTAAAACCCCAAACTTTGAAAGATGTAATATTCAAAATTAAGATGGGTTTAAGGGCAAATTAAGTTTTGTCATATTAAAAATATATAAATTGGAAGATAGGAAAATGAAAATATCCAGAACGCAGCACAAAGAGCCAAAAGGAAGGAAGTCATAAAAGAAAAGGTAAGAGGTATATGGGATAATCATGAGACATTCTAACCAAACAAGGGTGGAATGAAAGGAATGGGACCGAGGTTAAATTTGAAGAAGTAATAGCTCTGAATTTTTGAAAAGCAAAAAAGAAGGGCTTCCCTGGTGGCTCAGTGGTAAAGAATCTGCCTGCCAATGCAGGAGACATGGGTGCAATCCCTGATCCAAGAAGACCCCACGTACAGTGGAGCAATTAAGCCCATGTGCCACAACTACTGAGCATTTGCTCTAGAGTCCGGGAGCCACAACTACTGAGCCCAGAGCCCAAGTGCCACAACTGTTGAAGCCCATGCACCTATGGCCTTTCTCCATAGTAAGAGAAGCCACAGCAATGAGAAGTACTGCGCCACATCAAAGAGAAGCCCCCGCTTGCCACAACTAGAGAAAAGCCTACGAGCAATGAAGACCCAGTGCAGCCAAAAATAAATAATTACAAAAGAAGAAAGACAAAAAGAAACAATTTCAAACACTCACTGAACCCTAAACAGAATAATCAAAATAAATCCACACCTAGACATTCTCGTGAAACTATAGACAACCATAGATGAGGAGAAAATCTTAAAGAACAAGAGAAAAAAATTACTTTCAAAAGAAGAACAGTTAGACTGAAAATTGACTTCTCTACAGTAACAAAGGAAGTCAGAAAGCAACAGAATATTTTCAATTACATTGAAGTTCAATATGGTTAAAAAAGCTATTTGCAATTAAATCCCTTAAAAAAAACTGGAAAAGATTACAACTTGGAAGCTAGTAGAGACAAAAACTGGAATGTTAAAGGTAATCCAAATAGAATACTTAGAATAAGTAGCACAACTACAGATTTAACTTAAATATCAGTAATTACACTGCATATAAAATGACTAAATATTCAGTTCGAATGAGAGATGTGCAGAATGGATTTAAAAATAAAACTCAACTATATACTTTAAAGAGACATATTTAAAATATAAGGATATAAGAAGTTTGAGAATAAATGGAAAAAAAAGGAAAGAGAAGTCAAGTAAATACTAACTCAAGGAAATCAGCTTTAGTATCCTATAACAGAGTAGACTTTAAAGTGAAAAGCATTAGCATGGATTCTACAGCAAAAGGATAAAATGTCCTATTGTCCACGAGGAAATAATTTAAAATCTGAATGTGCCTAATGACATGGACTAAAAATATGAAGAAAGCATTGACATAACTAAAATGAAAAATAGACAAATGCACAATCATAGTGAGAAATTTTTAGTGCATCTCTCTCAGTAGCTGAAAAAATAAAACAAAAAGGAATATGTAAAACTTAAACAACATGATTAACAAAGTGACCTAAATGACAAAGCTGCAAAATACACATTCTATTCAAGTTTGCACAGCCATAAAATTCTCAGTAGAATGTATTTTCCAACACAATGAAATATGGTAGATATTAATAAGTAGAAAATTCCCCTAAGTATGGACATTTAGAAATACATTTTTTCATAATTAACGGATAAAAGAAGAAATCACAATGGAGATTAAAAGAAGAAATCACAGAGACTAAACTCTGGTGAAAATTCAATAGATCAAAACTTATGTAAAGCAGCTAATATAGTACTTGGAAAGAAATTTATAGACTTAAATGAATGTTAGAAAATAAAAATGGCTAAAAGTAAGTGATCTAAGCATTATGTCCTGCAAAGAAATTATTAAAATGAACTAAACTCAGAGAAATTAAAAGGAGGGAAATAATGATTGGACCAGGGGTTAACAAAAAAAGAAGACAAACATATGATAGAGAGCTTCAACAAAGTCAAAAGTTGGTTCTTTGAACAAGATGATAACATAGACAAAGTCCTGGTAGGACTAATTTAGCAAATAAGAGCAAAAGCACATGTAGCAATATCAGGAAAGAAAAAGGTTTAGCACGACAGACTCTATACACACTATAAAAATGAAAAAAGGATGCTATGAACCACTTAACCGTTCAAGACCTAGAGACTGAATAGTCAAATAAAACTGACAGAGGAATGAGAAACTTTCCCAGAAATAAAACTCTAGGCTCTCTCAGTGGTAAAGAACCAGCCTGCCAATGCAGAAGACAAGGATTTGATTCCTGGTTCGGGAAGAACCACATGCCATGGGGCAACTAAGCCTGAGTACCACAACTACTGAGCCTGCGTTCCAGGGCCTGGGAGTCGCAACCACTGAGCCAGGCATCACAACTGCTGAGGTCCACATGCTGACAGCCTGAGCTCTGCAACAAGAAGCAGTGAGAAGCTCACCTGCACTCCAGTTAGCAGGTAGCCCCCGCTCACTGCAACCAGAGAAAAGCCCCACATGGCAAAGATCCAGTGCAACTGAAAATATATATGTAAAATTATTAAAAAAAAAACAAACAAACTTTAGGTCCACCCACATAGTTTCAACAGTGACTTCTACCAAACATTTAAGGAAGAAATAATTACATGCTTAAAAAAATCTCTTCCAAAGAATAAAAAAATAGGATGAAACCCTGAAATCAATTTACAAGACTAGTATAACCCTTGATACCAAAATCTGACAAGTGCAATAAGAAAAGAGAATATTATCAGCCATTCTTACTCACGAATATAGATGCAAAAATCCTAAATAAAATACAAGCAAACATATGATCAAGTTATATTTTCCCAGGAATAAGAGATACAATGCCATCAAATTCAATGTCCACCCATAACTGAAACATATAAAAGAAGGAAAAAGGGAAATTTCCTATCCCGATAAAAGATATCTTCAGGGAAACAAAAGAAATCCTTATTACAAAATTCTCAAAGTAAAAAGTTGAAAGTCTTTCCTCTAAAATAAACTGTTGTAAGCTTTCCCTCTAACATCAGAACAAAATTATATTTAATTTATTCTGTCTTTTTAACATGCCTTTTAACATTATCTACTGGAATAGCAAGGCAAGAAAATGAAATAAAGGGTTGGAAAAGTAGGAGAAAAACATTATTTACAGAATATGTGATTGCATATGGAGAAACAAAAAAGAATGTAACATAAAGTATTCAAATTCATAATTGAATGTGTAACTTTGTAGGCTAAAGTTCGATACACAAAAATCAATATTTTCTTTATGTCATTGATAACAGAGAATGAAGTATCTTAAAGGTTCAATTTGAAATTACATCAAAATACTATGTATACAGGAGTACATCCAAATAAAATGTCTAATGACTTTCCAGATAGATCTGTAAAAACTTATTAAGAGCCATTTCGGTTCAGTTCAGTTCAGTCGTTCAGTCGTGTCCAACTCTTTGCGACCCCATGAATTGCAGCAGGCCAGGCCTCCCTGTAACCCACTCCAGTACTCTTGCCTGGAAAATCCCATGGACGGAGGAGCCTGGTTGGCTGCAGTCCATGGGGTCGCTAAGAGTCGGACTCGACTGAGCGACTTCACTTTCGCTTTTCACTTTCATGCATTGGAGAAGGAAATGGCAACCCACTCCAGTGTTCTTGCCTGGAGAATCCCAGGGATGGGGGAGCCTGGTGGGCTGCCGTCTATGGGGTCGCACAGAGTTGGACATGACTGAAGTGACTTAGCAGCAGCAGCAGCAGCAGGCCTCCCTGTCCGTCACCAACTCCCAGAGTTCACTTAAACTCACGTCCATTGAGTCGGTGATGCCATCCAGCCATCTCATCCTCTGTCGTCCCCTTCTCCTCCTGCTCCCAATCCCTCCCAGCATCAGAGTCTTTTCCAATGAGTCAACTCTTCACATGAGGTGGCCAAAGTCCTGGAGTTTCAGCTTTAGCATCATTCCTTCCAAAGAAGAGCCATTTAGGAAGACCTAATAGATACCCTATCAATATAGACTTGAAACTGAATCCTGTAAAAAGTATAATTCTACCAATGTTGTTATATAGATTCAATGTAATCTCAATCAAAACCCCAAGAGATTGTAAAAGGAATTGGATAAGCTGATTCTAATTTTAGTTTGAAATACAAAAGGCTAAAAATAGCCAAGATTTTCCTGAAGATGAAGAGCAAGACAGGAAGACTTACTCTGATACTAAATGAGTGTGGTATCAGTGTAAGAATAGACATATAGACCTAGAGCAGATGAAGAGACAAAGAAACAGACACACATATTTGGACACTCCAATTATGACAAAGGAAACATTGTAAGGAAGAAGGATAGTCTTTCTGAAAAATGAAGCTGGGACAATTAGATCTCCAAACAGAAAAAAAGAATGAAATTATAGCCCTACAGATCAACATAATGAAATCAATACTAGAGGCATTACAGACCTAAATATGAAAGGCAAGACAATGGCACTTACAGGTTATAATCCAGAGGAACATCTTCATGATTTTGCATTAGCGCAAAGGTTTTGTCCCTGTACCCAGAGCCCGTGCCAAGAGTGACGCAGCCTTTGAGGGCGAATGTGTTCAGCTTGCACGGGAACCCTTGCCAGCACTGTAGGAGCAATAAGACATTCCACATGGTAAGTCTTTATGTCACTACCACTTGACTGGTCTATGAGCATGCTTCCCTGCTGTGCCAAATCAGGACCACTAGACCAAAGACTCACCGACTCTATGGGCATGAGTTTGAGCAAACTCTGGGAGACAGTGAAGGATAGGGTAGCCTGGTGTGCTGCAGTCTGTGGGGTCACAAAGAGTCAGACACGGCTGAGCAACTGAACAATTGAACATCAAGACCAAAGAGGACTCCTAGGCCAAAGAGTACCCACAGCACCTGGTGAGATAGAGAAGGGCCCCAGCATTTTTATTTGTGGATAGAACAGTGCTCCTTAACTGTATCTGGGCCTGAGAATATGAGTGTGTGTGTGTTTAGTTGCTCGGTCATGTCCAACTCTTTGCAACCCCATGGACTGTAGCCCACCAGGCTCCTCTGTCCATGGGATTCTCCAGGCAAGAATACCAGAGTGGCTTGCCATGCCCTTCTTCAGGGATCTTCCCAACCCAGGAATCGAACCCAGGTCTCCTGCACTGCAGGTGGATTCTTTACCATCTGAGCCACCAGGGAAGCCCGTGAGAGAATATGAGCACTAGACACCAGCTGTACAACAAGGAAAGCCTGCACTGCTAGAAGAAAAGACAGTGGTTACTTCTTTCTGTTGATTCTGAATTTTATGTCAGTCGTTTGTTTTACGTGGGTTAATTGTGGGTGTGGAGTCAAAAGCAGGAAAAAATGAGGTTTCTGTCGAGGTGACAGTTTAAAATAAGAAACTTTTTAGTGGCCTTCTTAACTGTAGTTTGTTTTAAATACAAAAAGCATCAGCATGTAAGCAAAGCAAATGACATTTAAATGGATCTGGAATGCAAAGCACATGGAGGAGTCAGGTTGATCTTGAGGCGGATTGTAGGTTGGGCACCTTTCCATCCTCTTGAAAGAACTATTTATTTATATTGGTTGTGTTTTAGTCACTAAGTCATGTTCAACTTTTGCAACCCTAAGGCCTGTTGCTTGCCAGGCTCCTCTGTCCATGAGATTTCCCAGACAAGAATACTGGTGTGGGTTGCCATTTCCTCTCCAGGGGATCTTCTCAATCCAGGGATCAAACCCAGGTCTCCTGCATTGCAGGCAGATTCTTTACTGACTGAGCTACGAGGGAAGCCCATCTATTAAAATGGGCAACATTAAAGAGTATTTTATTGGAAAGATACAGGAACATCCTAAACCACTTCTTCTCCCTATCCTCTTCTCCCATCTCTAAAATTTCTCTGACATTTCCATGATTTTTGAAATTTCACCTTGCAGGAAATTCTTTAGCTTAAGGTTTAATCTGTGTTACAAAGGGAGGAAAACCAGCATGATCACCAGCATTTTGGTGTAAATAACTTACTCCAGAAAATAGGTTTTGATGAGGAGAAAGCATGAAGCACTGACAGGAGTGAAGGAAAAGCAAGAAGCAGAGAGTGGAAGCACAGGATGTCCCAAGAAAAAGAAGGGGCAGATGTAGCTCAAACTTGGAGTTAAGCAGGAGGATCTGGAGTAGAATTGTGACTATATTGCTCTAGTGACTTAACCAGTTACAGCCTCACTTTTCTTAGCTGTAAAATGACAGCATGTACCCTGGGCCTTTATCTAAGAATTAAATGAAATAATACCATTGACGCATCTGATGGAGTGCTGGTCCCCGCGTAGGAGTCCATTACGTGTAAGCTCCCATGTTGCCAGATTTTTGTTTCTTTCTACCAACACTAATCTTTCATGGTGCCAATTCCTTTGTGATATCTTCCATCTTAGGCATACACATAAGTATTTTCATCACTCTATGGCTTTTATGTGACTTAGGAAAACATTTTTTTAGAAAAAAGCAGGATGAGCCTATTTTGTATTCCCCATATCTTAATAATAATATTTTTGGTACTCCCTTTCAGAGGAACTATCTGGAATTAGAAGAAAATATCCATTTTCCTTCACATTTTCCCCTTTACTTCAGCTTGACAATGTTTCTTACATCTCTCCCGATGCAATGTATGGGAGTATTGATAAAGTACATCACTATCTGAAATAATATGTGAATAGTCTGGATGTGACTCAAGGACATGGTGATTGAGAATAAGTCTGCCTTTCCAGAAGCAATGGCACTGTCTTTGAATGAACAAGGCCAAAAGAGAATCTAATTTATTGAAAAGGAACATAGCTATTTCCTTTTCTTTAGTGTAGTAGTTTTTATACTTTTTTTTAACCTCAACCTACAGCAAGAAAAACATTTTACGCTGTGACCTGATACACACATATGCATTGTACGTACATGTCTATCTGTTTGAAATGAGTATCATGGAGTAAAACTTACTGTATTTCACACAATTGGAAATGTTCCTTTCTATTCTAATCTTTTTAAATGCTGTTTGAGACCATTATATTGATTTTATGTTTCCCATTTCTAAAACCACTGCTTCAGGGTTTTATTTTGCTTTTCTGAGTGAAAAACCTCCTCCTGTTAGTTTTAAATGCATTTAATTTGGTTCTATCCCCCCTCCCTTTTTTTGATGTGTGTCTTCAAATACAAATATTAGCTAAGATGGAAGAATATTAAGAAAAATCAGCTTATGATTGCCTTGGTTGAGTTACCTGCCACACAAGTAAATGCAATAAGGGACCTCTCACCATCTTTTATATTTCCTGTCCATTCAACTTCCTTTCTTATTCTCTTTTTCTTTATTATTTCCCCCAAAGACTAATTTTCAGTTGTTATTAGGCACAACAGGATTTTTGAAGAGGAGGGAGGGGACTAACATTTAATGAGCAACTGGTTTTTTTAATGCATCTCTTTTTACTCATAAGGAAACCAGGATTTAGAGACGTGAAGAAACTTGCCCAAGGTCAGAAAACTCAAAAAGCTAGGTTCATAGTAGAACCGACCCAAAACCCAGGTCTGGCTAACACCAGAATCACTGCAGAGTATTTCCTTTATGTCAATGTAAAGCTAAAACCACACACACAAAAATTAGGCCTCTGTTTTTAATCTACTAACTCTAGTAAAGCATGTTTGTATCACTTCTTTTCAAATTGTTTTTGTTGTTGTTAGACTCTCTTCTTTACCAAGTATTACACAGAACATATGTTGAACTTTCCAACTTGTCTTCATGCATTCATTCTCCCAGCGCACCATTTATTCATTTAGAGTACTCTGGAGCTTATAACCTACTTACGTAATTTTTCCCCACAAGGATTCCATGTTTTCTATTGCCTTCCAGACTCAGGATTCTACTTTATCTTTGCATTACAACATTTGCTTTCATAGTAACCTCCTCAATATTGAAGAGAAAATTAAAATAAAATGCTTTCTTTTGTAACCTTTAGTTCTCAGCAGAGGCCATTAGGGACTTTAAAATAATCACATTTAAAGCTCATTTTTGAATTGGTAAACACTTTGTATGAAGTTAAATAAGCTTTGCCTGTTCTAGGAGAGAGAGTGGATTAAATTAACCAGTGGTGCATGTCACTTGCCTGAAGTGACAAGAATAAAGAAGAGATTGTACCCACTCCTCTACTCCCATTAAGCTGCCTTTTTATTCTGAAATTGGACTGAGATTCCAGGGCACCTCTTAACCTACAGGAGACACTGGATCTAAAGCAGAAGCAGGTACCCCGTACCTTCTTTAAATTAACAGCTTTACTGAGATATAATTTATATAGTATAATCTGGGACTATTTCTACCCATAACAACATTTCTAACTCTGAAACTTGAAAGGAAATAATAAACAACAATTTCATGCTCTTCCCAGTTCACACTCAGGTAATCTCCTTTATGATTTCCCTCACTCCTTCTTCCCCATTTTTATTTCCCGCTGCCCCATTACTTGTTGCTCCACACACAGTATATTGACACATCCACCCAGGTATTCTTACACGTGGTCTTTCAAGGATTCCATACCAATTAAGTTTCATTCCAAGGTAAGAACAACCATAAAACAGTATCATTAACCTTGAAAATGCAGTCATCCCTGTGTTAGGGCAGAACTGCAATTATAACTGATGCTTTGTCTTCAGAGAGAAATGAATTGGCAGGAGGAGTGGAATTCGAGATCTAACATTTCATATCATCATTAACAACATCAAGTTTTTCCCTCAGGATTTGGATGGTCACAGTGATAGAGGTGGATTCTAGTTCAGTGATTAAACAAAAGGTTAGGGTACCATCATACACGTGATGCCATTATGTCAAAGTGAGAACACCAGTGTGATTTTCTGAATAATGTCATCGACAGTGATGTCTCTCTTAAATTTTAATACTCCTGTGCCAGCTTTCTAATTCATTAACAAATTACATATAAACATTGTTTTAGTATCCAAAAGATCCTATGAACCACCAACCCCACCTCCTGAAAAAAAAAAAAAAAACGTTGAGCCTTAGCTGTGTCACATTTTGAGTTTTACATCATTCTCAGGTGACAGTGGGAGACATCGTATAACAGGATGCCCTGCTGGAGATGAATTAATTTGTGCTTTTCACTCTTCTATGAAACAGGAGCATCCAGAAAACCAACTCTGGAGCTCACATCTAGAAAGGGAAGGTGAGCATATCCTGAAATCACCTGGAAGCCAGATTTACTTCAAGAGGTTGGGGCAGGGCTGATCACCCTGTTTCGAGGGGAAAATGAGAACCTCTGTACCCAGCTGTGATGGAGAAATAGAAGCTGAGTACTCTTTTGTCCCCCCAAAGGAAGTTTAATCAGGCAGTTTATATTTTCAGGTTAGAAAAGGGTAAGTTATCTAAACCCTGAGAGTGTAGATTCCTGAAAGGAAATGAGGACAGCAAAGCTAAGCATTGATGAAGCAATTGAAGAAATAAAAGTGTAGGCAACTTTTGGCTGAAGCAAAAAATGGAAGGAGATGTATCCCTTAAAGGACCACAGAAGCCTGAATGGGAATCTAACAGTGAATGGGCATTTCCAAGTGAACCAGAATTTTCTGTGGGACCGCAAACAGCAAATTCACCATAGCAACATAATGGGAGAGCAAGAAACATCTTAGGTGTGGAAATTGTACTGACTGTTCTGGACTACATAAAGTTCAGAATTTGGAGGGGGGAATCATTTATGGAGACAGGATATACTGGTTTTCTATTGCTGCTATAACCAGTTAGTGCAAACTTTGGTGGCTTAAAACAACAAAGATCGATTATCTTACAGTTCTGTAGGTTTGACATCTGAAGGGTGGGTCCTTGGGGTAGCATCAAGGTGTCAGAGCTGCATTTCTTCTGCATGCTCCAGGAGAGAATCCATTTCCTCACATTTTCTAGCATCTTACAGCAGGGGTTCCCAACTTCCGGGATCTAATGCCTGATGATCTGAGGTGGAGATGCTGTAATAATAATAGAAATAAAGTACACAATAAATGTAACACACTTAATCATCCTGAAAGCATCCCCCACTCCCTCCCTGTCCATAGGAAAATAATGGACAGGAAACCAGGAAACCAGTCCCTGGTGCCAAAAAGGTTGAGGACTGTGGGTCTAGAGGCAGTCCTCAGAAGGGGCCCGGTGATCTAGAGGTTGATCTTTCTGACATTTCTTGGCTGGTAAACCCCTGGCTCAAGCACGTCAGACTGAGTGCTTCTCTGCAGGTCTTCTGGCTCCCTCTTTAACTTGTAAGGACCTTTGTAATTTTATTGGGATCACTTGGATAATTTCCTTATTTTAAGGTCAGCAGATTAGCAACCTTAAGTCCATTTGCACTTTAGTTTCCCTTTGCCACGTGACCTAACATATTCACAGTTTCCAGGAATTGAGAGGCAGACATCTTTTGGGAGGGGGCATTATTTTGCCTCCCACTGGAACTCCAACAGGGAGATATAAGTGTCCTGTAAATATAGTAGGTGTGTAAGGAGGACAAGCAAGCTGAGAATGAACTCAACCTTGGTCTCAATGCTGGCTTACATGTATAATCGTGTGGTAGGAAGTCCTAAAGAAATACTAATGCTCAGGTCACACCCTCACATGTTCTAATAGGTTTGGGGTGGATTCCAGAAATAGTGATGTAGGGATATATAGATCTGAATGACCCAGGTGATTTTTATGTCTAGACAGGTTCCAGGCCACTGATCTAGGAATGGGAGTTGCTAACCTGGCTCCAGGGGGCAAGGATAGAAGCTCAGATCACACACGTCCTAGAGTTATGTGTTCTTTTCTGACTTCTGTCAGTTACTTCTGTTACATATCAAGTTCCACTTTAATCTACCTCTATCTAACTTACTATACGGGTTTTAAATATTCTTAGATGTAAAGAAATCTTCCCCTAGAAATGCTATTATTTAAAATTGCATTTTATACATTTTAATTTACTTTCCCAATCTGTCTAAACTTGTTTTCCAAAAATACTGTTAACTGAAAAATTATATCATTAAGAGTTCATCAATAATAGTTTATTTCACTGTGTATACCTGGCTCCTTTGTAATGAAGAGTTAAACTATATTTCATTTACCTTAATGAAATCTATTTTCATGAGGAGTCACTGTATAGTGTTTACTTCACAAACATTTCATGGTATTTCGATCAGTTTATGCTTTTTCTATTTTGTTACTTTTCTTATGTTATTTCATTCTTGCATATAAAATTGTTGGTAGTTGCCATGGTAATTCTAATTGATTTCTTTCTGCTGTTTTTGTAGGCTTTTAAAGAGATTTGCACAATACATCATTCATATTGTTATTTTTATCTCTGTAAATTTGTAATGGCCTCTCAAAAAAAAAAAAAAAAAGCTGTGTAACAAGAGCCTCAGATGCTACTTTGCTCAGTGGGAAGGCTGTGAAGAACAGAAGAAAACTGAGGACGAAAAGCCAAGTTGGGAAGGGCAAAGAAGGAGAGGAAAAGTGTGTGCCACACAAAAGCAAGAGTTCAGGCACCCGACTGAGTGGTAATGTAAGAGCCAGAGATGTGCTTTCTAGAGAGAATTGACCTTGTCAATGTGATTCAGCTCTGGAAGACCAATAAATGATGGAAGGAGAGGTAGGAGGACCAAACAGGTGACAATGTTGCCATGTTATTTGTTTATCCCCCAGTAAATATCAAACCTTCTCTGCTTCTGTTACACACACCCACTGGCATGCACTCATGGAATGCATCAGTACATCCATTGTCCGGACCAGCTAGCATTCTCATTGCAGTAAACCAGAGCTGTGTTCTCTGCCAGATGCCATGTGCTGTGATTAACTGCCTTCTTCTAGAAAATGAGCTACCATACCGTTTGCAGCCCTAGAGGTCGTGAGAAAATGAGCAGAAAGATTCTTGGGGATCTGGAATGAATTGGATTTGGTTTTAGGTTTACTGTAAAATTCCAGAAAGTTTACTTTTTCTTTTTTTTACTTATACCACATCTTTTTCCAAAACCCAGTTGTTGTGAAGTGCAAAAAAAAAAAAAAAATCAATACTGTACAGTCAAATAATACAAAGTGATGGCAATTTCAAATCATGTTGTACACCTGAAACTCATATAATGCTTTGCCTATCATTTGTTGTTCTTCAGTTGCTAAGTCATGTCCAACTCTTTGCAACCCCATGGACTGCAGCATGCCAGGCTTCCTTGTCCTCCTGTCAATTATACCCCAATAAAAAAAAGAAAGGTAACAGAGTAAATTTAGGACACTGTCAGGCGCATTATGAAGTTGTACGTATGATGGTTAAAAGCCAGTTGTGAATTTGCCTCTGATATTCTTGGTGGTCAAAGTAAAGAGGAAAACATGATCAGAATCAAAACTCTAAGTTCTTGTGAAAGAAACATTTATCAGGTGCAACAGAGAAACTGTCTTTCCAAGAATTGAGACCAGTAAGAAACTCCCCCAAAGGAAGGGATATTTTAATGTAATGTGCAATCGCCTTATCAATATTTCTGCAATATGAAACAGTGAGTTTCACATAGCCACTTTTTAAAAAAACTTCTATCAACTGAAATCAAGGTCTATGTGTTGAGCACAATGCCTGAGCACAGCTCAAAGAAAACTTGTTAATCAGGGTGAAGAGTTCTGAAAGTCAAATATCCTACTCTGGAATGATCCAGCTGACCCAAGAAGTCACTCTGGAGAGGACTACATAGCTAGCATATGTTTTGGAAAAAATTTATGCCCCATCCCATTGCATGGTAAATTCAAGAGACTTGATGAGATTGCACCCTAGCAGCCCTTTCAGATTCTCACCTTATGAAAACTAAACCTCACTCCATCCTGCTGTACTCATGCGAAAAGATCTTGGGAATAGCAAACGTGATTCATCTAAGAAACCCATTGTAAAAATTACATTACACAGGCCTATGTGAAACATGCAAAAGCTTTGGAAAATAAATGCCTAGCATAATCCACCATAAAACTTTTAGATAAATTATTATGACCCTGTTCTTCTGGTACAAGCATAAATGTGTTTCCGATAAATGCATTTTATTGTGTTTTGCTTCATAAGCCCATCTGATTATAAATTCAGGATGGTTAAAAGAAAAATTTAAGATCCTCTCTTCCTTTGGCAGCCAGAACAAGGTTTTTTAAACCAAAAACATATGTTTAAATTTAGCTCCACATGTGCCAGCTAGTTATTGACTGATTACTGACATGTGTTTGAGCTCTAGGGAGCTCAGATCTCTCTCTGCTTCTCTCCCCACAGCTCCTCAACACTACACATCTCACGCACACGTGCATACAGGCATTCACACACACGCACACCACACATTGGGAATTCTGATATTTAGCAGGTAATCCGGACCTAGTATTCAGAGTAAACACATGCCCTGATGGGAGAACAATATGGGATGCTACACACACTGCCTTACTTTGGGAGACAGAAATGAATGACTCTTGCCAAAATCTGACTACCCCTTGAGCTTGTCTCGTTCTTTAGAAAATTGTTTTCCTCTGAATGCTTCTCAGTTATGTCCATGACTTTTCAGAAACAATATATTTTTAAATCAGTTCTCCCCTAGGTAAGTGAAAACAATGTTCTGCTGGTGGGATCATCTCAGCAAATTGCAGTGGGAATACAGCTCTGAAAACAATCTGGTTTTGTCCCTCTAGGTTGCCAAATCCTGGGTCTGGTGGCAGTGGTGATAGGCCTTGCAGACCTCCAACCAGGGAGAGAAAATTGACTAAGGCCCCAGCTGGGACACTGTGAAGCCCAACAGCACATTTATGATTGGGGATACGCTTGCCACACTGCTCTCAGCCAACGGCTGAGTGGGCAGGGATGCTAAGGCAGGCTATTCCTGGGAGAACCAGGGACCCTCTGACAACTTCAGGACTCCTTGACTGTCTTGAGTCCTGCGATGCTTCTATTCAATCTTTTCTTTTTCTCTCTTCCACTTAGCATCAGATTTCAATCAGGTCTGAAAACTTTTTCTAGCTCGCTCCCCATTTTCTCTCACAAAGGCGGTTACCCTAAGAAAACCTCTGCCTGTTTAATCCTGTCTTGGCATCTGCTTCTTGGAGGACCAGGACTAAAAACATACTGTTTAATTTTAAAGGTAGGTTATGTTACCTTAAGGAAATATTAATACATCGTCACAGAGTCAAGAGCTGCAGCTCTAAATTAGTCTTCTGCTGCAAAAAGATGTATTACACTTGGAACATAATATTTCCATGCATAGATTTGGATCCTGATTTGAACCAGATTAAAATTCCTTGCGAATGATGTTCCAAAGTAAATCCCCAATTCATTCCCTTGTCCAAGAAGTTACAGTGTTTCCTCTAATCCTAAAGTCATCAATAATTTATCTATTCTTCTCAAGAATGCTGAAATTTTGTTTTTTAGAACTCCACTTAAATCATACTTGGTAATTTTTTTTCTTTTCCATTATGGTTTATTACAGGATATTGAATAGAGTTCCCTGTGCTATACAGTAAGACCTTGTGGTTTACCTATTTTATATGTAGTATTTTGTACCTGCTAATTCCAAATGCCTACTTTATCCCTTCCCACCCTCCTTCCCTCTTTCATGAGCATAAGTTTGTTTTCTATGTTTGGGAGTCTGTTTCTGTTTTGTAAATAAGTGCGTGTCTGTCATGTTTTAGACGCCACACAGAAGTGACATCATGTGGTATTTGTCTTTCTTTTTCTGGCTTGCTTCACTTAGTACAATAATCTCAAGGTCTACATGTAGGTCAATATCCATGTTCCTATAAATGGCATTATTTCATTCTTTTTTATGGCTGAGCAATATTTCATTGTGTGTTTTTACCACATCTTCTTTTTCCATTCATCTGTCAGTGGACAACTTAGTTTGCTTCCATATATTGGTTATTGTAAATAGTGTTACTATGAACACTGGTGTGCATGTATCTCTTTGAACCAGAGTTTTCTCCAGATATATACCCAGGATCTGGGTATATGGAACTGCGCGATCATATGGCAACTCTATTCATACCTGTTAATTTTGTCAATTAGAATGTGCCAATTAAAATGCATATTCTAGTCTAAATCTCAACCTTTCACATGATTGACAATAATGGCACTATTCAGCTTTATATCATTGCTTATATGAATGATTCACCTTGAAATCATATGGACAGGTCAGTATCAGTTTAAGACCACTCAAGTAAATGCAGCTTTTTAGGGTTCTTTGAAGCAAGGTCAAACCCTATTCCCTCTCTGAATTTGGAACCACCTAAAAAGTTAGACAGTAGAATCAGACATAGGGAACAAAAGACTGCAGTTTAATATTTGGAGCATCTTGCATCTACACCATGGGTTGCCATCCAATCTAGGTAGTGTAAATGGAAACTGTAGGACTCCCAGTTGGAGGCCTAATGGATGCTAGGTCTAATGCTATCCTATCAGCCTTCTATCCTTTAAACTAGAGCACAGCAATGGATAGAATGCTACATGGGGCCAATGGGAGATTCCAAAGAGAAGAGCAAGACTTATCCCAGAAAAGGTGAGCTCAAAAATAAAAGCATTTGCCTCTTCTCTACGTTGTCCTCTCTTGGGGAACATTGAGAAGGAGACAGAAAGAAGCTTCCTAATTCTTCTGAAAAGACAGCAGTTTCACTGTGTGGGCCATGGTGGAAAATCAGAGAGAGAAAGAGAAACAGTTATAAAACCCTAATCTTTGATCTACTGATGGGGAGGTCAGTGGCATTAACTCTGTGTGTGAAGAACAGATCACCACTGGGCCACCTTAGCTATAGGTCAGCCAGAATTGACGTTGCACAGGACACAATGCAAACTTTCCTCTCCTTCATTTCGTTACTATTCACATGTTTCAGAACAATTCATTCAAGATTCACATAAAGTTAGCTATGGGCTTTTCTAAATAGAGCTCTTACAACTTAAAAATAAATCCAAGGCTTTTAAAGCTCTGTAATTATCTTGTCTATTATCTCTTCTGCTGCTTCATCTTTCATTCCCTCCCCTGATCTTTTTTCTGTATGGGGGTTTGCCATTTTTGCACAGCTTTTAAAGCAAATTCTGGATATTTTCAGAGACGGGGGGGTAGGAGAATAGATATGTCACAATTTGTGTTACTTACTCACTTTTTTGGAAAATTAACTCCTCAAGCATCTGATGAGTAACAGGCACCTGGGCATTTGGAATTTGAGGAAGAATTTTAATTGTATCATTTCATTGCTGTGATTGTTCTTAATGATGAAAATTCTTACAGTTTCCTGCACCATGGCATTTATATCTTTATTTAAGCCACATTTTAAAATTGCATATTCTTAGAACTCTGTCCTCAATGATCTATGTAACTAACTTAGTGCTTAATGACCTCTACAAAATAAACTTACCCTTCTGACAGGGGAAACATATGTAGAAAGAATGCAATATATTTCCGAAAAAGTCATGTTTGACTGAAATACCACATAAATGGATGTAAATTTATGTATAGTTTTCTGATTTAAAAAGTATTACATACTCAAACAAAATTTAGAAATTACAAAAAAAAATAAAAGAAGAAAAAGAATATAAAATAGAATAAAACCTATCCTTCTAATTATCATTTGATGCAACCATTAACATTTTGGTATCTTTCTTTATAGTATTTTACATCATACACATACATATACACACAAACACACACACACACACACACACACACACAAAATGGATCATACTAAGCAGAGTTTTATATCCAGTCTTTTCCCATGTGTTAGCATTTTCCTATATCATTTTGTAGACACTAAAATATGTTTTTTACATGATGGAATATATGAGAATTTATCATCAAGTATCTTGCCAGACCACTTTTAAATATATAATATTTGTTATTCCAAAGTTTTCATCACTGTAAATAATGCTGTCATAAATATTACTATACAATACAAAGTTTTTTTTAACTATATTACTGGTTCTTTTCATAGGAAATAAAACAAAATTACTGAATTAAGAGTTATTAACTTACTTTGGGGGAGAACCCATGGAGACCCTTCCTTTCTTGTTTCAGAATAGCTAGGAAACCAAACCAATAGACATTCCCTCAGGCACTGTAGAATCAGGGCAAAAGGTGGCCATCTTGAAGGATATTTGATTCAGGTCACAGCGAGCCTGATATCTATGACTTCCTCAGCTGAACTGATGTCTTTACATGAAAACATTTTGTCATTACAAACCTTAATTATGCTGCAATTTAGATGGCCCCTGGCTTGTAATATTTACCATGTTATAAAGCACTTTAAAACTCTGCATGTGCCCAAATTACTCCACACAATCAACAAAGGGCTTTATTTGTCCCAATTGAAACACCAGCTGAAGGGCCACTGCTGGGCCTTGGACTTTCAGATGAGAGCGTGCTGCTGTAAACGACCACAGTGAGACCAAGGCACACTGGAGGATTAAGGTCAACTGAGGAGAACGGAGCATTTAGGCCTGAGGGAGACAGATTCACATGACAAAAATCAAAGAAGAGAAGCAGATACTAATTGCTCAGATGTATTTATGGTAGATACTTCTACTGGTAAAAGATACAATTTGTTTCGTATTTTACATAAAAAAACAATTTACTCTACCCTTTTGACTATCATGATTCTTCTGACCATTTCAATATGTTTTCATTTTTCTTGTGAGTTGGGGGAGTTATGGATGTATTTTCTACTATCTCGCCCCTAACTTCAGCCAAAGGAGGGTTGGAAAACCAAATTTAAAAATACGTGAAGAGTGAGTAAAAAACTAGCAAGGAAAAGAGTCCAGGACTGTTGACCCCTGGCAAGTCCACTGTTGTCTTCATAGTTCAAAATGGACACGTCTGCGTGCCTTCAAGGGGCACAAGAAGGTCAGGCCCTCTGACATGCAAGTGTTTGAAGCTAAATTAGATTGATTAACTCCTTCGACTATTGCCTTTTGGGAGTTTACAGGCTTTGGGAGTACCCTTCAACTAGACATTTAAAAATATGCAGATAACAGAACCAATATAACCTTTGTGGCTCTGTGGTAAAGAATCTGCCTGCAGTGCAGGAGACCCAGGTTCAGTCCCTGGGTTAGGAAGATCCCCTGGAGAAGAAAATGGCAACCCACTCCAGTATTCTTACCTGGAAAATTCCATGGACAGAGGAGCCTGGTGGGCTATAGTCCATGGAGTTGCAAAGAGTCTGACTGAGCAACTAATACTTTTTTCACTTTTCACTATAGGGTGATACTAAACTAGACACTATGGATTTAGAAGTAAGCAGGACAGACAAGACCCACATTCTATTTTCTAAACTGATGATGGAGGGGATAGAAAATAAACATACACAGAGGCAGTACAATTTTAAGTAGTGATAGTTCTAGAAAGAAAAGTGAATCCATCTAAGGGGATAGAGAGTGATGGTCGTGCTACCTTTGTTAGGGGAGGTCAGACCTGAAGGAAGAGGAAAGCCATTAGGAGGCACAGAGTCTCCCAGGTGGAGGGAACTGCAAGGTCAAAATTTCTGAGGTAGGAAGAAGCTTGGCACGTCTGAGCTATGGCAGAAAGACCATTGTGGTGGACAGAGTAGAGAAAGTAAGGGAGAGAATGCTGAAAAATGATCTCAGAGAAATGGAGGAAACCAAGCATTACCTTGGAAACCAGACATTACCTTCTTCTGTTCAAGAAGGTAATGAACAGTGTAGGTTTAATTTTCATTAGCCTTTGGAGGATTTGATCTGAAGAGGAACATAAGCTGATATGCTGTTGGGAAGTGTAACTCGACTGTTCTGTGGAGGAGTCAGAAGAGAAGCAGGAAGACCGCTGGTGGTCCTGGTGATGACACAGGGTAACTTGGACCACAGGGATGCCAGCAGACATGGAGAGTAGTCAGGTTGATGACAGGCTCTGAAACAGCCAATAAAACTTGAAGAATGAATATGGGTTCTGAAGAAAAGAGAGTAACAGGATGAAGCATACTGTTTTATTCCAGCAGCTGAGATAATGCTGATGTGATTTCCTCACAGTGGGAGCCCTAAGGGAAAGATAGGTAAAGAATGGAAGAGAATTAAAAGTTTTTTTTGGAACTACAAAAATAAGCAGTAAAGGTGAGTCTAGAATTCAGGGATGATGCCAGGGATAAAGGTATAAATTTGTGAGCCAGAATAATAGATAATATTCAAGGCTATGGGACTGGATGAGATGACTTATGGAGAGTGTATGAGAAAAGAGAAGAGAAAACAGAGGTGATTTGAAAGACTGGCATATGCCAACACTTAGAGTCAAGGAGAAGCACTGCTGGGACGTTGAGGCAAATAGTGCAGAGAAGTGACCAGCACTGGTAGGATGATTTATAGTCAGTGTAATTTATAGTTCAAGCCATGGTTTTTTAAAAAGTGAAATTGAAGTTGTTAATAATTCTGCCAAGACAATAGGTATAATCTGGGACTGTCCTGGGCAAACAAGAACATATACAGGGTCCTTCTACACATCAGTAACCTCCATAAGACTGGTTTCATTGGAGTTGTAGTGATGGCACCCTGGCTGCTACCGGCTGAGGAGAGATAAAAGGTGAAGGAATGAAAACAGGAAGCAGAAGCAACCCTTTTGAAAAAAATTGTTGTAAAGAAGCTAGTAGAAAAATAGGACATGGCTAGAGGGGATAGATGGAGAAGGAAATGGCAACCCACTCCAGTGTTCTTGCCTGGAGAATCCCAGGGACAGGGGAGCCTGGTGGGCGGCCATCTATGGGGTCACAGAGAGTCGGACACGACTGAAGTGACTTAGCAGCAGCAGCAGAGGGGATAGAGCGCGGGCAGCTGCGTCAGCGCACAGAGCGCGGCCGAGAGGAGCTATCCCACGCCGAGGTCAGCGGCGGCAGCCGGGAGGAGCAACCCCACGCCTTAGGTCAGGGGCAGCGGCCGGGAGGAGCAACCCCATGTCCAGGAGCGGTGGCTGCTTGGGCACCAGAGGGCCAAGAGGAGCTATTCCATGTTCAAGGTCGGGAGGGATGGTGGTGAGGAGATCCCCCGTCCAAGGTAAGGAGCACCGGCTGCGCTTTGCTGGAGCAGCTGTGAAGAGATACCCGACGTCCCAAGGTAAGAGAAACCCAAGTAAGACGGTAAGTGTTGCAAGAGGGCATCAGAGGGCAGACACACTGAAACCATACTCACAGAAAACTAGTCAATCTAATCACACTAGGACCACAGCCTTGTCTAACTCAATGAAACTAAGTCATGCCCTGTGGGGCCACCCAAGACAGTCAGGCATGGTGGAGAGGTCTGATACAATGTAGTCCACTGGAGAAGGGAGTGGCACACCACTTTAGTATTCTTGCCTTGAGAACCCCATAAACAGTATGAAAAGGCAAAATGATAGGATACTGAAAGAGGAACTCCCCAGGTCAGTAGGTGCCCAATTTGCTACTGGAGATCAGTGGAGAAATAACTCCAGAAAGAATGAAGGGATGGAGCCAAAGCAAAAACAATACCCAGTTGTGGATATGACTGGTGATAGAAGCAAGGTCTGATGCTGTAAAGAGCAATATTGCATAGGAACCTGGAATGTCAGGTCCATGAATCAAGGCAAATTGGAAGTGGTCAAACAGGAGATGGCAAGAGTGAACGTTGACATTCTAGGAATCAGCGAACTCAAATGGATTGGAATAGGTGAATTTAACTCAGACGACCGTTATATCTACTACTGCAGGTAGGAATCCCTTAGAAGAAATGGAGTAGCCATCATGGTCAACAAAAGAGTCTGAAATGCAGTACTTGGATGCAATCTCAAAAATGACAGAATGATCTCTGTTCGTTTCCAAGGCAAACCATTCAATATCACAGTTATCCAACTCTATGCCCCAACCAGTAACACTGAAGAAGCTGAAGTTGAATGGTTCTATGAAGACCTACAAGACCTTTTAGAACAAACACCCAAAAAAGATGTCCTTTTCATTATAGGGGACTGGAATGCGAAAGTAGGAAGTCAAGAAACACCTGGAGTAACAGGCAAATTTGGCCTTGGAATACAGAATGAAGCAGGGCAAAGACTAATAGAGTTTTGCCAAGAAAATGCACTGGTCATAGCAAACACCCTCTTCCAACAACACAAGAGAAGACTCTACACATGGACATCACCAGATGGTCAACACTGAAATCAGATTGATTATATTCTTTGCAGCCAAAGATGGAGAAGCTCTATACAGTCAGCAAAAACAAGACCAGGAGCTGACTATGGCTCAGATCATGAACTCCTTATTGCCAAATTCAGACTTAAATTGAAGAAAGTAGGGAAAACCACTAGACCATTCAGGCATGACCTAAATCAAATCCCTTATGATTATACAGTGGAAGTGAGAAATAGATTTAAGGGACTAGATCTGATAGATAGAGTGCCTGATGAACTATGGACGGAGGTTCATGACATTGTACAGGAGACAGGGATCAAGACCATCCCCATGGAAAAGAAATGCAAAAAAGCAAAATGGCTGTCTGAGGAGGCCTTACAAATAGCTGTGAAAAGAAGAGAAGTGAAAAGCAAAGGAGAAAAGGAAAGATATAAACATCTGAAGGCAGAGTTCCAAAGAATAACAAGGAGAGATAAGAAAGCCTTCCTCAGTGACCAATTCAAAGAAATAGAGGAAAACAACAGAATGGGAAAGACTAGAGATCTCTTCAAGAAAATTAGAGATACCAAGGGAACATTTCATGCAAAGATGGGCTCGATAAAGGACAGAAGTGGTATGGACCTAACAGAAGCAGAGGATATTAAGAAGAGGTGGCAAGAATACACAGAAGAACTGTACAAAAAAGATCTTCATGACCAAGATAAACGTGATGGTGTGATCACTCATTTAGAGCCAGACATCCTGGAATGTGAAGTCAAGTGGGCCTTAGAAAGCATCACTATGAACAAAGCTAGTGGAGGTGATGGAATTCCAGTTGAGCTACTCCAAATCCTGAAAGATGATGCTGTGAAAGTGCTGCACTCAATATGCCAGCAAATTTGGAAAACTCAGCAGTGGCCACAGGGCTGGAAAAGGTCAGTTTTCATTCCAATCCCAAAGAAAGGCAATGCCAAAGAATGCTCAAACTACTGCACAATTGCACTCATCTCACACAGTGGTAAAGTAATGCTCAAAATTCTCCAAGCCAGGCTTCAGCAATACATGAAGTGTGAACTTCCAGATGTTCAAGCTGGTTTTAGAAAAGGCAGAGGAACCAGAGATCAAATTGCCAACATCCACTGGATCATGGAAAAAGCAAGAGAGTTCCAGAAAAACATCTATTTCTGCTTTATTGACTATGCCAAAGCCTTTGACAGTGTGGATCACAATAAACTGTGGAAAGTTCTTCAAGAGATGGGAATACCAGACCACCTGACCCGTCTCTTAAGAAACCTATATGCAGGTCAGGAAGCAACAGTTAGAACTGGACATGGAACAACAGGCTGGTTCTAAATAGGAAGACGTCAAGGCTGTATATTGTCACCCTGTTTATTTAACTTCTATGCAGAGTAAATCATGATAAACACTGGGCTGGAAGAAGCACAAGTGGAATCAAGATTGCCAGGAGAAATGTCAATAACCTCAGATATGCAGATGACACCACCCTTATGGAAGAAAGTGAAGAGGAACTCAAAAGCCTCTTGATGAAAGTGAAAGTGGAGAGTGAAAAAGTTGGCTTAAAGCTCAACATTCAGAAAATGAAGATCATGGCATCCAGTCCCATCACTTCATGGGAAATAGATGGGGAAACAGTGGAAACAGTGTCAGACTTTATTTTTCTGGGCTCCAAAATCACTGCAGATGGTGACTGCAGCCATGAAATTAAAAGACGCTTACTCCTTGGAAGAAAAGTTATGACCAACCTAGATAGCATATTGAAAAGCAGAGACATTACTTTGCCAACAAAGGTCCATCTAGTCAAGGCTATGGTTTTTCCAGTGGTCATGTATGGATGTGAGAGTTGGCTGTGAAGAAGGCTGAGTGCCAAAGAATTGATGCTTTTGAACTGTGGTGTTGGAGAAGACTCTTGAGAGTCCCTTGGACTGCAAGGAGATCCAACCAGTCCATTCTGAAGGAGATTAACCCTGGGATTTCTTTGGAAGTAATGATGCTAAAGCTGAAACTCCAGTACTTTGGCCACCTCATGCGAAGAGTTGACTCATTGGAAAAGACTCTGATGCTGGGAGGGATTGGGGGCAGGAGGAGAAGGGGACGACAGAGGATGAGATGGCTGGATGGCATCACAGACTCAATGGACGTGAGTCTGAGTGAACTCCGGGAGTTGGTGATGGATAGGGAGGCCTGGCGTGCTGCGATTCATGGGGTCGCAAAGAGTCGGACACGACTGAGCGACTGAACTGAACTGAGGGGATATGAAACCAAGGAAAGAATTTATTTTTTATGGAGCTATTACTGCATCTTTGGGGGCTTCCCAAGTGGCACTAGTAGTAAAGAACCCGCCTGCCGATGCAGGATATGTAAGAGACATGGATTCGATTCCTGGGTTGGAAGATCTCCTGGAGGAGGGCATGGCAACCCACTCCAGCATTTTTGCCTGGAGAATCCCATGGACCAAGGAGCCTGGAGGGCTATGGTCCATAGGATTGCGAAGAGTCGGACACGACTGAAGCGACTTAGCACAGCACATAGCATCTTTGTATGCTAATAGGAAGCATCTAGGAGAGAGGGAAAATTTGATGAGGTAAGGGGAAAGGAACAGCAGTGGAGACAGAGTACAAGAGTAGGGTTCTGTGCGTAAGTGCACAAGTGTAGTGGCTGGCTTGGATGTTGATTCCATTCACCCATTGAAAAGAGGAAAGGAGGTTTATGTGGATACAGGTGTACATAGTTGCTAAATTGGGCTGTGAAAAACGGAGTTAGCTTCTTAGCCAAAGCAAAAGAAATTTCGCTTTTTCTGAAATTCTCTTTCCTCCCACAAGAAGTCACAGTTTACCCTGTGGGGGCAATTTTCTTCTTAGGCATTAAGAAGAGATATGTGAGCTATTTCTCCTTTCAGGAAAAATGCTCCAGTATGGAGCCTTTAATAGTTTACCAGCAAATGTGAAAATTCTCCCAGGTCCAATTTAGATCTGGCAGAGAAGATGAATATTACTAGTCAGTCGGCAACTGCCTATAACAGATGTTTTTGTTGAATGTGAACATTAACAGTTCGATTCGGCCTTTTCAGAATTTAAATTAAGAAATAGAAGGAATAGCCAAGAGTACATTGAGACCCAGGTGGAATAAAATCCTTTGACCAGAAACACAAAATGTAACATCTAGTGAAAACTCCGGCACCCAAGAACTGTGTGACCCTTGGAAAATCACTGTGCTCTGATTGTTCGAGATGTAAGAGAGAGAAAAAAGCAAATGTCAAGCAGAAATCAAGGGGTTGTAGATATGCGTAGTTTCTGTCAAATAACCATTGGTAGGACTTTTAGGGAACTGTAAGCTTTTTGTGGAGCAGCACAAAATAACCAAGCTAATGACTATTACCAGTGATTTAATGACTAGGAATAACTCCATTCAATTGATTCAGCAGAGAAAACCAGAAGTAAGTGACTTAGATTCAAAATTATATTCCTTCCAAAGGTGAACTCCCTTGAATCTGCTCAAAGGCAGGGATAATAATAAAGACCATTCTCCTTCTCTTATGAATTAAACTTACATTTCCGTAGGCAACCAGGTACAGTGGCTGAAAGATAATTTGCTCATCTGGAAAATGGATCTGAGAAATCATTTCCAGATGTGCCTTGAGTCACTGCAGACATTGGCCCAAGGCAATAGAACTATAATGCAGGTCACTTTAGGCACTCTCCAGTGTAACAATCATACTTGCTAAGGTACTGTAGGCAGGAACCAGGCCTTCACCCATGAGATGTCACTAATCGTGCTGCTAATGTACCACCTACACATGCCACTGCCATAGTGAGAAACCACTAGATCAGTGCTCTGTCAATTTGATCATTACAAGGGATTGAATAGAGTCCTGGGACTTCCCTGGCGGTACAGTGGATAGGAGCCTGTTGGCCAATGCAGGGAACATGGGTTTGATCCCTGGTCCAGGAGGATTCTACATGCCTTGGAGCAACTGAGCCTGCACCCCACAACTGCTGAAGCTGCACGTTCTAGGGTCTGTGAGCCACAACTCCTGAGACTGTGAGCTGCAACTCCGGAAGCCTGTGCACCTAGAACCCGTGCTCCACAACAAGAGAAGGCACTGCAACGAGAAGCCTTCGCACCACGACTAGAGAGTAGCCCCCACTCTCTGCAACTAGAGAAAGCTCACACACAGCAGTGAAGACATAATGCAACCAAAAATTAAAAACAATAGTCATATAAATAAATTATAAAAGATGGAGTCCCTAAGAACAGGTTTTTAAAATGGCACAAGTGTAGCAATTCATGGATGCTGCACTACAAGACAGTTTAAAGAACTGTCTATTGTTCTTAGTTATTGATCTTATAGACCAGTCTGTTTTTCAATGACAAAGTTCAACCTATGAGTACTTGTTATCCATTGCATCCTCACTCTTAGCAAGGTAAAACTAAAGTGTACATTTTTCAAGCACTTATAGATAAAGTCAGCTCGTTATCTGATAATACCAACTACTGAGAAACATTTACTATGTGACTGTATAACATCAATAGCATTTCTTTTAACTGAAACAACTTTAACTTTCCTTTTTAATGAACACTATATTACCTGAAAAAAGATTAAGGAATATAGCATCTCATGTCAAGCTCTACTTTAGGGTTTCAGGCTCAGATGTTTATGAACTACTGCAATTATAGTCATTTCCTAGGGATACTGACCCATCATTCAGAATACATCTGTGAGTTGCAGAGATAATGGTTAGCAAGATGTGAGCCATAACAGAGCACGCAGATGTGGTTGTGTTATTCAGAGGCTCTATGAACTCTTACTATTGGAGGCTACCTTCCTTTTATTACAGATGTTGAAATACACCCTAGATCTGATAGATAGAGTGCCTGATGAACTATGGAATGAGGTTCATGACATTGTCAGGAGACAGAGATAAAGACCATCCCCATGGACAAGAAATGCAAAAAAGCAAAATGGCTGTCTGGGGAGGCCTTACAAATAGCTGTGAAAAGAAGAGAAGTGAAAAGCAAAGGAGAAAAGGAAAGATATAAACATCTGAAGGCAGCGTTCCAAAGAATAGCAAGAAGAGATAAAAAGCCTTCTTCAGCGATCAGTGCAAAGAAATAGAGGAAAACAACAGAATGGGAAAGACTAGGGATCTCTTCAAGAAAATCAGAGATACCAAAGGAACATTTCATGCAAAGATGGGCTCGATAAAGGACAGAAATGGTATGGACCTAACAGAAGCAGAAGATATTAAGAAGAGATGGCAAGAATACACAGAAGAACTGTACAAAAAAGATCTTCACGACCCAGATAATCACGATGGTGTGATCACTGACCTAGAGCCAGACATCCTGGAATGTGAAGTCAAGTGGGCCTTAGAAAGCATCACTATGAACAAAGCTAGTGGAGGTGATGGAATTCCAGTTGAGCTATTTCAAATCCTGAAAGATGATGCTGTGAAAGTGCTGCACTCAATATGCCAGCAAATTTGGAAAACTCAGCAGTGGCCACAGGACTGGAAAAGGTCAGTTTTCATTCCAATCCCAAAGAAAGGCAATGCCAAAGAATGCTCAAACTACCGCACAATTGCACTCATCTCACACGCTAGTAAAGTAATGCTCAAAATTCTCCAAGCCAGGCTTCAGCAATATGTGAACCGTGAACTTCCAGATGTTCAAGCTGGTTTTAGAAAAGGCAGAGGAACCAGAGATCAAATTGCCAACATCCACTGGATCATGGAAAAAGCGAGAGAGTTCCAGAAAAACATCTATTTCTGCTTTATTGACTATGCCAAAGCCTTTGACAGTGTGGATCACAATAAACTGTGGAAAATTCTGAAAGAGATGGGAATACTAGACCACCTGATCTGCCTCTTGAGAAATTTGTATGCAGATCAGGAAGCAACAGTTAGAACTGGACATGGAACAACAGACTGGTTCCAAATTGGAAAAGGAGTTCGTCAAGGCTGTATATTGTCACCCTGTTTATTTAACTTATCTGCAGAGTACATCATGAGAAACGCTGGACTGGAAGAAACACAAGCTGGAATCAAGATTGCCGGGAGAAATGTCAATAACCTCAGATATGCAGATGACACCACCCTTATGGCAGAAAGTGAAGAGGAACTCAAAAGCCTCTTGATGAAAGTGAAAGTGGAGAGTGAAAAAGTTGGCTTAAAGCTCAACATTCAGAAAACAAATATCATGGCATCCAGTCCCATCACTTCATGGGAAATAGATGGGGAAACAGTGGAAACAGTGTCAGACTTTATTTTTCTGGGCTCCAAAATCACTGCAGATGGTGACTGCAGCCATGAAATTAAAAGACGCTTACTCCTTGGAAGAAAAGTTATGACCAACCTAGATAGCATATTGAAAAGCAGAGACATTACTTTGCCAACAAAGGTTCGTCTAGTCAAGGCTATGGTTTTTCCTGTGGTCATGTACGGATGTGAGAGTTGGACTGTGAAGAAGGCTGAGTGCCAAAGACTTGATGCTTTTGAACTGTGGTGTTGGAGAAGACTCTTGAGAGTCCCTTGGACTGCAAGGAGATCCAACCAGTCCATTCTGAAGGAGATCAGCCCTGGGATTTCTTTGGAAGGAATGATGCTAAAGCTGAAACTCCAGTACTTTGGCCACCTCATGCGAAGAGTTGACTCGTTGGAAAATACTCTGATGCTGGGAGGGATTGGGGGCAAGAGGAGAAGGGGATGACAGAGGATGAGATGGCTGGATGGCATCACTGACTCGATGGACGTGAGTCTGAGTGAACTCCGGGAGTTGGTGATGGACAGGGAGGCCTGGTGTGCTGCGATTCATGGGGTCGCAAAGAGTCGGACACGACTGAGTGACTGATCTGATCTGATGAACTCTTACTATTGGAGGCTACCTTCCTTTTATTACAGATGTTGAAATACACTTACATTCCACATTAAATGTTTTATATATATATATATATATATATATATATATATATATATAAAGAGCTGAGTGTAGTTGTCCTTAACTAGTTGACTTATTGCCACAATTTAGCAACATTTAATTTAACACTTGTGAATTTCAGCGCTGATAACTCCATTGCATATTGGGGAGCCAATAAAATGTTTTTGTATGCTTCAAACATTTTTTGTAGAGGTTTAACAGACCACCTGACCTGCCTCTTGAGAAACCTGTATGCAGGTCAGGAAGCAACAGTTAGAACTGGACATGGACAGACAAGTTCCAAATAGGAAAAGGAGTACATCAAGGCTGTATATTGTCACCCTGCTTATTTAACTTATATGCAGAGTACATCATGAGAAACGCTGGGCTGGAGGAAGTACAAGCTGGAATCAAGATTGCCAGGAAAAATATCAATAACAACAGATATGCAGATGACACCACCCTTATGGCAAAAAGTGAAGAGGAACTAAAGAGCCTCTTGAAAGTGAAAGAGGAGAGTGAAAAAGTTGCCTTAAAGCTCAACATTCATAAAACTAAGATCATGGCATCTGGTCCCATCACTTCATAGCAAGTAGATGGGAAAACAGTGGAAATGGTGGCTGACTTTATTTTTCTGGGCTCCAAAATCACTGAAGATGGTGATTGCAGCCATGAAATTAAAAGCTGGTTCTTTGAAAGGATAAATAAAATTGACAAACCATTAGCCAGACTCATCAAGAAACAAAGGGAGAAAAATCAAATCAATAAAATTAAAAGTGAAAATGGAGAGATCACAACAGACAACACAGAAATACAAAGGATCATAAAAGACTACTATCAGCAAATATATGACAATAAAATGGACAACTTGGAAGAAATGGACAAATTCTTAGAAAAGTACACCTTTCCAAGACTGAACCAGCAAGAAATAGAAAATCTTAACAGGTCCATTACAAGCACGGAAATTGAAACTGTAATCAGAAATCTTCCAGCAAACAAAAGTCCAGGTCCAGACGGCTTCACAGCTGAATCCTACCAAAAATTTAGAGAAGAGCTGATGCCTATCCTACTCAAACTCTTCTAGAAAATTGCAGAGGAAGGTAAAATTCCAAACTCATTCTATGAGGCCACCATCACCCTAATACCAAAACCTGACGAAGATGCCACAAAAAAAAAAAAACAAAATGACCAGGCCAATATCACTGATGAACATAGATGCAAAAATCCTTAACAAAATTCTAGCAATCAGAATCCAACAGCACATTAAAAAGATCATACACCATGACCAAGTGGGCTTTATCCTAGGGATGCAAGGATTCTTCAATATCCATAAATCAACCAGTGTAATACACCACATTAACAAATTGAAAAATAAAAGTCATGTGATTATCTCAATAGATGCAGAGAAAGCCTTTGACAAAATTCAATATCCATTTATGATAAAAAAAAACTCTCCAGAAAGCAGGAATAGAAGGAACATACCTCAACATAATAAAAGCTATATATGACAAACCCACAGCAAACATTATCCTCAATGGTGAAAAATTGAAAGCATTTCTCCTAAAGTCAGGAACAAGTCAAGGGTGCCCACTTTTACCACTACTATTCAACATAGTTTTGGAAGTGTTGGCCACAGCAATCAGAGCAGAAAAAGAAATAAAAGGAATCCAAATTGGAAAAGAAGAAGAAAACTCTCAGTTTGCAGATGACGTGATCCTCTACATAGAAAACCCTATAGACTCCACCAGAAAATTACTAGAGCTAATCTATGAATATAGTAAAGTTGCAGGATATAAAATCAACACACAGAAATCCCTTGCATCCCTACACACTAATAATGAGAAAATAGAAAGAGAAATTAAGGAAACAACTCCATTCACCATTGCAACAAAAAGAATAAAATACTTAGGAATATATCTACCTAAAGAAACTAAAGACCTATATATAGAAAACTATAAAACACTGGTGAAAGAAATCAAAGAGGACACTAATAGATGGAGAAATATACCATGTTCATGGATCTGAAGAATTAATATAGTGAAAATGAGTATACTACCCAAAGCAATCTATAGATTCAATGCAATTCCTATCAAGCTACCAACATTATTTTTCACAGTTAGAACAAAAAATTTCACAATTTATATGGAAATACAAAAAACCTCAAATAGCCAAAGCAATCTTGAGAAAGAAGAATGGAACTGGAGGAATCAACCTGCCTGACTTCAGGCTCTACTACAAAGCCACAGTCATCAAGACAGTATGGTACTGGCACAAAGACAGAAATATAGATCAATGTAACAAAATAGAAAACCCAGAGATAAATCCACACACCTATGGATACCTTATCTTTGACAAAGGAGGCAAGAATATATAATGGAGAAAAGACAATCTCTTTAACAAGTGGTGCTGGGAAATCTGGTCAACCACTTGTAAAAGAATGAAACTAGAACACTTTCTAACACCATACACAAAAATAAACTCAAATGGATTAAAGATCTAAACATAAGACCAGAAACTATAAAACTCCTAGAGGAGAACATAGGCAAAACACTCTCCAACATAAACCACAGGAGGATCCTCTATGACCCACATCCTGGAATACTGGAAATAAAACAAAAATAAACAAATGGGACCTAATTAAACTTAAAAGCTTCTGCACAACAAAGGAAACTATAAGCAAGGTGAAAAGACACCTTTCAGAATGGAGAAAATAATAGCAAATGAAGCAACTGACAAACAAGTAATCTCAAAAATATACAAGCAACTCCTACAGCTCAATTCCAGAAAAATAAACGACCCAATCAAAAAATGGGCCAAAGAACTAAATAGACATTTCTCCAAAGAAGACATACAGATGGCCAACAAACACATGAAAAGATGCTCAACATCACTCATTATCAGAGAAATGCAAATCAAAACCACTATGAGGTACCATTTCACGCCAGTCAGAATGGCTGTGATCCAAAAGTCTACAAGCAATAAATGCTGGCGAGGGTGTGGAGAAAAGGGAACCCTCTTACACTGTTGGTGGGAGTGCAAACCAGTACAGCCACTATGGAGAACAGTGTAGAGATTCCTTAAAAAACTGGGAATAGAACTGCCTTATGATCCAGCAATCCCACTGCTGGGCATACATACCGAGGAAGCCAGAACTGAAAGAGACATGTGTACCCCAATGTTCATAGCAGTACTGTTTATAATAGCCAGGACATGGAAGCAACCTAGATGTCCATCAGCAGATGAATGGATAAGAAAGCGGTGGTACATATACACAATGGAGTATTACTCAGCCATTAAAAAGAATACATTTGAATCAGTTCTAATGAGGTGGATGAAACTGGAACCTATTACACAGAGTGAAGTAAGCCAGAAAGAAAAACACCAATACAGTATACTAACACATATATATGGAATTTAGAAAGATGGTAATGATAACCCTATATGTGAGAGAGCAAAAGAGACACAGATGTATAGAACAGTCTTTTGGACTCTGTGGGAGAGGGAGAGGGTGGGATGATTTGGGAGAATGACATTGAAACATGTATAATATCATAAGAAATGAATCACCAGTCCAGGTTAGATTCAGGATACAGGATGCTTGGGGCTGGTGCAGTGGGATGACGCAGAGGGATGGTACGGGGAGGGAGGAGGTAGAGGGGTTCAGGATGGGGAACACGTGTACACCTGTGGTGAACGCATGTTGATGTATGGCAAAACCAGTACAATATTGTAAAGTAATTAGCCTCCAACTAAAATAAATAAATTTAAATTAAAAAAATAATTAAAAAAAAGATGCTTATTCCTTGGAAGGAAAGTATGACCAACCTAAACAGCATATTAAAAAGCAGAGACATTACTTCGTCAACAAAGGTCCATCTAGTCAAGGCTATGGCTTTTCCAGTGGTCATGTATGGATGTGAGAGTTGGACTATAAAGAAAGCTGAGCGCCAAAGAATTGATGCTTTTGAACTGTGGTGTTGGAGAAGGTTCTTGAGAGTCCCTTGGACTGCAAGGACATCCAACCAGTCTATCCTAAAGGAGATCAGTCCTGGGTGTTCATTGGACGAACTGATGTTGAAGCTGAAACTCTAATACTTTGGCCACCTCATGCAAAGAGCTGATTCATTGGAAAAGACCCTGATGCTGGGAAAGATTGAGGGCAGGAGGAGAGGGGGATGACAAAGGATGAGATGGCGGATGGCATCACTGACTTGATGAATGTGAGTCTGAGTGAACTCTGGGAGTTGGTGATGGACAGGGAGGCCTGGCAAGCTGCGATTCATGGGGTCGCAAAGAGTCAGACACGACTGAGCTACTGAACTGAACTGAACTAAACGTTTGCTAATTTTAATATTGAAATTTTCTTTTCTTATTGTGAAGTCAATGATTTGGGGGGTTAGTATCTCAAACATTTACAGGCCCTGGTCAAACTCATGGGCTCTGGGCGTGGCACCTTAGTGCTTACTAGATAAAACGGATGTAGACAGAAACTTTGGGCCTGAAGGATGTTTGAACTTTAGCTGTGTCAAATTTCAGAAAAACTGCACTGGGATGTAAATTCTTCATATGGTGTTCACTTCCTAGTTATCAAAGGCAATGAAATATTTCTTTATAATTTCTCCATCCAGACTGTTTCCTTTTAGTTCTTCTGCCACCTTTTTTAGGTCTCTGTCACATCAGACACAAACTACTGGGTTGGCCAAAAAGTTCATTTGAATATTTTCAGCAGATGGTATGGAAAAACCTGAATGAACTTTTTGGCCAACACAATATGACGAAAGACTTTTATTTTGTCTCCCTGCCTGAAAATTTTCTCTTCTTCAATCTCCTTCAACAAAAGTCAACAGATTAGGCTTGCTAAAATGCTGGTCAACCAACAAGTATAATTCAGTTTAACAATTAAGTAATTAATTAACCTGGATGACTTGGATCTTTTGTATTAATGTTCTATGTATTCTTGTTGTTTAAACATAAATGTTGGGTGTTATCCTTTAATTTTCCAATAAAGATTTTCTACTTGGATTTCTTTGAATATGCTAATATCACATTTTCACCCTTGTCTGTTATTTCTGTCATTCAAGAAATATCATTAGCACTAACAGAGTTCCAGACATTGTAATAGTCATTGAGAGTTCAACAACGAGTAAGAGCAAGACTTGCCCTCAGGTTACTCCAATTCTAGTGGAAGATAAATAATAAAATACATGTACCTGGAATGCTACAGGTGCTTTGATAGAATAAGGATAGGCTACAGTGAAAAGCATAAAAGCAGAGTGGTCAAATCTGCTTGAGGATGGGGTAGGGGAGGCTGGTTCAGCAAAACCTTATTTTCAGAAAATGTTTAACCATTTTCAGAAAATGTTTACCTGGTATGCACTTGGACAAGGGCATTGCAGCCATAAGAAATAATATGAGCAAAGGCATCTGGGCAAGATTGGATGCATTTTGAAAATATTGAATTGACAAATTAGTATTCATGAAAGCAAGATAATAAAAGTATAATAAATTATATTATTGGTATAAATAAACTATTTAAATTAAAATAACTTTTAAATGCCTACTCTTCAACTTCTCCATTTTTAACCTATCTTAATGTTCTAAAAAAACAGTCATTTAAAAATACATAAAAATTCATTTTTAGGGGTACACATTTTTACTTTTGTCTCAGACTCTAAAATGGCTTAGCGTGGCACTGCCAGATTCTGTTTTTATTTAAAATTTTGACATTTTGTTCATCATGGATTTCTTGCATTAATTTTTACTTTAAAATGTTATTAAAACATTATTATTTTGATTACTGAGTTTTCTGGCAGCCCCTTAAATTTTGCACACAAGTGCTTCACTCACCTCACCCTAATCTCGTTAAAGCCATCAGATCTACATATAAAGATCATTCTCTCACAGTGCTGAGAATGGACTGCTGAAGATTTTGGTAGGTAAGACTAGAGAAATAGGGGCCAAGTCAAAAGTCTACTGTAATAGCTTAGGCAGAAAATAATGGAACCTTGAAGCAAAGCAACAAAGAGGATAGAGTGGAGGCAGGGCGGAAAGAAGTATTAGGAATGAATGGGGAGAATTTGACAAAAATTGGATTTATGAGAAATCTCTCTTCTGGAATTTGCTCTCCAAATTATGACTGTCAAAGCCCAATGGAGTCTCCCTTCTTCAGGAATCCTTTTTAAGCCATTTCACACCATGGCCAATTCTTAGATTATAATCTCTTAGCTGCCGAAGACCATATTTTTTTTCTCCCACAGTGTTTTAAGCACAGTAGATGCTCAATAAATACCTTTTGAAAGAACTAGAATCATCAGTGATTTTTAATACTGCTGCAAGGTGGTGCCAATAGTTATTAAGCCAACAAAAGAAGAGTTTAAATCTTCTTCCTTGGATATATTTTAAGGTTAAGATGCTCATTTATCTGTCCAAGATGGCACAAATGACTTCATAGGGCCCTTTCCAATTACATGATTAACATCCCTTTTTGAGAAGGGTTTTATATATGTTACTCTAATAGCAAGAGAACTTCTCCTGGGGCCTTTTTCCCTTTTATGTGATTACGCTGGTATTTTAGAGAAAATGAAATTACTGCATCCCAGCTGGGAAGTTCTTTTGAATTTATAAAATGCAGAGATTTCAACAGGACTGTAAAGTTGAGGCAAGTCTCATATCCAATCATCAATAGATCATTTTGGTTTCTTATAATCTTCCTCACAAAAGTTCTACTGTGGTTACCCATGTCCAAAGTTTGACATTAATGTATTTCCCTTGACAACTGAACCAAAGAGTTTCTCTGTAAATTATTCCAGTTACAGTAAAAGATAATTATAGTTGTAGAAAAATTTGAACTTAATATATCTGAGTGTGGCTTTGTCAGATTTCCATTTCTAGTGATACTTGATTCATTTTATCAGAAATTACTATTGTTATTATTATTATCACTGTTACTATTATTTGGGACAAGGGGCTTTTAGTAAAGCTTTTTAAAAAGTAACTAGATCAATCCTGCATGGACTCTTTGTCCTCTGCCTCTCCCCTTCTGAATGAAGGGTAAAATGCTGAAGCAGCCACCTGCCACAGCGGGGCAGCTGTCACACCAGCCCTGTATTAACTGCATCTTAGTTAAGTTCAGTTCAGTAGCTCAGTCATATCCGACTCTTTGTGACCCCATGGACTGCAGCATGCAAGGCCTCCCGTTCCATCACCAACTCCCGGAGTTTACTCAAACTCATGTCCATTGCGTCTGTGATGCCCTCCAACCATCTCATCCTCTGTCATCCCCTTCTCCTCCTACCCTCAATCTTTCCCAACATCAGGGGTCTATTCAAATGAGTCAGTTCTTTGTATCAGGTGGCCAAAGTATTGCAGCTTCAGCATCAGCATCAGTCCTTCCAATAAATATTCAGGACTGATTTCCTTTAGGATGGACTGATTGGATATCCTTGCTTTCCAAGTGACTCTCAAGAGTCTTCTCCAACCACAGTTCAAAAGCATCAATTCTTTGGCACTCAGCTTTCTTTATAGTCCAACTCTCACATCCATACATGACTACTGGAAAAACGATAGCTTTGACTAGATGGACCTTTGTTGGCAAAGTAATGTCTCTGCTTTTTAATATGCTGTCTAGGTCGCTCATAACTTTTCTTCCAAGGAGCAAGCGTCTTTTAATTTCATGGCTGCAGTCACCATCTATAATGATTTTGGAGCCCCCCAAAATAAAGCCTGTCACTGTTTCCATTGTTTCCCCATCTACTTGCCATGAAGTGGTGGGACCAGATGCCATGATCTTAGTTTTCTGAATGGTGAATTTTAAGCCAACTTTTTCACTCTCCTCTTTCACTTTCATCAAGAGGCTCTTTAGTTCTTCTTCACTTTCTGCCATAAGGGTGGTGTCATCTGCATATCTGAGGTTATTGATATTTCTTTTGGCAATCTTGATTCCAGCTTATGCTTCATCCAGCCCAGCGTTTCTCATGACGTACTCTGCATATAAGTTAAATAAGCAGGGTAACAATATACAGCCTTGACGTACTCCTTTCCCTATTTGGAACCAGCCTGTTGTTCCATGTCCAGTTCTAACTGTTGCTTCCTGGCCTCTATACAGATTTCTCAAGAGGCAGGTCAGGTGGTCTGATATTCCTATTTCTTTAAGAATTTTCCACAGTTTATTGTGATCCACACAGTCAAAGGCTTTGGCATGGTCAATAAAACCAAAGTAGATATTTTTCTGGAGCTCTCTTAGTTTTTCGATGATCCAATAGTTGTTGGCAATTTGATCTCTGGTTCATCTGCCTTTTCTAAATCCAGCTTTAACATCTGGAAGTTCATGGTTCATGTACTGTTGAAGTCTGGTTTGGAGAATTGTGAGCATTACTTTGTTAGCGTGTGAGATGAGTGCAATTGTGTGGTAGCTTGTGCATTCTTTGGTACTGCCTTTGTTTGGGATTGGAATGAAAACTGACCTTTTCTAGTCCAAGGCATCTCATTTCACAGGGAAAGCAAATTAATTAATATGTTTATACTGCCTGTTTTTCAATTTTATGACAGAGTTGAATATAATTTTCAACTGATAACAGAATTTGGTATCTAAAAATGAGGTGCTTTAAGCAAACCTAAAATGTAAAATTGAATTAGTGGGAGAAAATGGGACTTTGGGCAATACGAACTTAGATACTTTAAGCTGGAAAGATGGTGTTCTTTGTTATGAGATGGCAGAAAATTTGATGAAATCTTGCCTACTTAAGTTGGACTGTAGGCCTGGGCTAACTAAGGCTATGCAATTAGGAGAATTGGTAGCAAATATTTTATATATTGGCCTGTGCTACCTCTAGCACTTTCTGAAAAATCTTACTGAAGAGATGACATCATACTAGAGCTACTCAGACTGCAAACAGAAAGGGAAGGAAACACTATTTTCCCAAGTGTTTGAGAGCTGAGACCTGCCTCATCTTTTTCCCTGCCTGTGGTCTACACGTCATGGTGAAGGGAGTCTTAAAGCCAATGGCTTCTGTTCTTCAAAACTGAAGCAAGAATAAATAGTGATGGACACGCAGGAGTCTAAATTCTGGTGCTTCATTGAAGAGAAGCACCAGATGGTGCTGGTGCTGATGGACTCGAGGATGTAGCCTTCCTTCCAAGCCTGTTGATGCTGATTTATCAGTGCATGCATTCTCGTCGTGTCTGACTCTACAACCCCATGGACTGTAGTCTGACAGGCTTTTCTGTCCATGGGATCTCCCAGGCAAGAATACTAGAGTGGGTTGCCATTTCCTCCTTCAGGGGATCTTCCCAACCCAGGGATCAAACAAGTATCTCCTGTGGCTCCTGCATGGGCAGGTGGACTCCTTACCACTGTGCCACCTGTGAATCCCTAATGTTATCAAGAAGGCAGCTACAGGACCTACGACAAGGCAGATGGGCAGAGCAGAAGGACCTGTAATTATAGCAGGAGGTCCTCAGGCTTAAAATCTACGTCTGAATAAGACCCTTGGCTATTATTTCCTGAACTTGGACTTTACCAGAAGCAAACAGAGCAAAACTAGACTGAGTTTACAGGAAACTATATTTCCAAAGTACTTCCCTGCCTTCAAGACTGGCCTGAAATAGCTTCTGGCTAATAAATCGCTAACGTAGTCCCTGGTCTTTTAGACTACAACGATAGGAAGTTGGCTTCGGGGGCTTTGTAATAGTAGAAAGGGCATCTTTATCAAGTCACATCAGAGGGAAGAACTAGAGGATGAGAGGAACAGGGATCCTAGAAGTTCCTTCCAGAGAGAATAACCAGGTTCATCTAGATCAGCCACACAAGAAACTCATCCCATGCTAAGACAGAGGATCCATGCTACTCAGGGCAAGTAGAATTGCTTAGTTGCTATGGATAACTGATGGTTCTATATTTCCCATCCTCTCCTTTTTGAATGGGACCTTATGGTAGTTATCCTATTCCTTCTCCACTATTGTATATTAAGGGTATACTATGTCATTTGATTTATAGACCAGTAGACCTACAATCAGAGAAGGCAATGGCACCCCACTGCAGTACTCTTGCCTGGAAAATCTCATGGATGGAGGAGCCTGGTGGGTTACAGTCCATGGGGTCACTAAGAGTCAGACACCACTGAGCGACTTCCCTTTCACTTTTCACTTTCATGCATTTGAGAAGGAAATGGCACCCCACTCCAGTGTTCTTGCCTGGAGAATCCCAGGGACAGGGGAGCCTGGTGGGCTGCCGTCTATGGGGTCGAACAGAGTCGGACACGACTGAAGCAACTTGGCAGCAGCAGCAGCAGCAGCAGCAGACCTACAACAAGGTCCTCCCTGGTGGTTCAGTGGTAAAGAATCCGCCTGCTAATGCAGGAGAGGCAGCTTTGATCCCTGGGTTGGGAAGATCCCCTGGAGAAGGAAATGGCAACTCACTCCAGTATTCTTCCCTGGGCAATCCCAAGAACAGAGGAGCCTGGTGGGCTGTGGTCCATGGAGTCTCAAAGGGTCGGACACAACAGTGACTAAACAACAACAGATCTATAACAAACCAAACACACCAACAACTTTCCATCTGTATCTGATGGAAAGTCTGCATATCACCCAAAGAGCCTGCATTTTGAACTGGATGCAAGAAATGCAATAGACTGAGGTTCTTTCTCTCAGGATGTTCTTTTTCTGGGAAGAAACTGGTGTTTTTGATAAATGATTAACCACTGGCTGGAGTAGGGTTGCACATATTTATATACCTATATATGTTTATTATAAATTTTATTAAAACTTTATTGATATAAAGTATGTAATTTATAAATTATAAGGTCATATTTTTTATTATAAATTCCTTAGAGCCAATTGGTTCTCCCAGAATTTTCTTTGGCAAACAAAGCAGTTGACATATAATATAGTTCAGGCATGAATGTTGGTTGACAATTTGTTCATGTTGACAGGTAAAATGAAAGTGAAACAATGAAGATGTGACGAATTCCAGTCATTCATCAGTATTGTGAGCAACTTTCAAATATTGGAAACTCCAAAGACTAGAAGAATATTTCCTCACTTTTTTGCGTTATTCACAATGCAAGAGCTATTATCACAACATACTTCTAAGTTTAAGTTTCACTAGTAGCATTTTTTTTCATCATTCTTAAGTCTAGACAACAAAAAAAACTGTAAGTCAAGCCCTGATTCATAGTATTTGCTGATTTCCATGGCATAAGCACTCCTGTGGCTGATTTTAAGATACTAACTTGATGTCACTGAGGGCAGAGTTGGGAACAGATGTGACCATTTTAAATCATACCACTTTAAAATATTCCCACCATTAAGATATGATAGCTGCAAACTTCAAGACCAAAGAGAAAAAAGTAGTAAAACAATTAGAAAGTGATGAATTTTGAATATTACCTTTGTTTTTTAGTATAATCTATATAATCATAAAAATTACAAGTTTATATAATTTCATTCTTAAAAATAACTGTCTAATCATGAATTCACAAAATTCTTGAAATTTTAACAACTGGTTTTGTGAGCTGGTATAAGGCTTATTTCCATGCCACTGGAAATGAGTGTATCTGAATGATGTGTAACCAGAGGGATGGCAAACAATGCTAGTTATCTACCCAGTAGATAATCTTCTATTTTTCTACTGAGAAAATATCACTTTTATTAGATGAAGCATATATCAAATTTAGAAATGATATTTAATTGCTTTCCTTGTAGATAGGCTGGAGAAGGGAATAAAAGCAACCCACTCCAGTATTCTTGTTTGTAGAATTCCATGGACTGAGGAGCCTGGAAGGCTTTAGTCCATGGGGTTGCACAGAGTCAGACACGACTGAGCGACTAACACTTTCACTTTTATAGATACGTATGGTCCTGTAACACAGTTCTGGCTAGTAAGATGTAAGTAAATTATGTTGAATTGAGATGAAAAATCTCCTTAAAAGTGGACAGGAGGAAGGTGACACGTGCTTTTTGTATTCTGCTCTTCCCATTGTATCAATCAGGTTGGGCTTGATTATGCTGCAATAACAATTTAATTCCCAAATATCAGAGGTTTTAACATAAAAGTTAATTTCTCATTTCATGTCCATTGCCAGTGGTGGAGGCAGGTCTGATCCATTCAGGGACCCAGGTGCAGTGGTTCCACCAATTTGTGGCTGTATCATCTGAAATACACAGGTTCTTCAGGTGACCTGATTGTTGTCTATGCCCAGAAATGAAACTCTTCATTGCCCCATACAGCCTATTGGCCAGAATTATTCTTATGGCTCTGTCTAACTGCGGGCAGGCTAGGGGTATATATTCCTCAAGCAGGAAAAAGAAAACCTCGAATTTGTTTCTGACCGTTATTTCTGGATCTGGGTTTCGCTTACAGTCAAACACAATTCCTAAGTGATACAATTGATACCACTTTTTATGTTTTCTGTGTGCAGAGTTGCTTCAGTCATGTCCAACTCTATGCATCCTATGGACTGTAGTCCACCAGGCTCCTCTGTCCGTGGGATTTCCCAGGCAAAAATATTGGAGTGTGTTGCCATTTCTTTCTCCAGAGGATCTTCCTGACTCAGGGATCAAACCCACATCTCTTGTGTCTCTGGCACTGGCAGGTGGGTTCTTTACCACCAGTGGCACCTGAGAAGCCAATGGCATATAGAGTGTGCTATATTCTAATCTTTCCAGAAGTTTATACAAGACCAGCAAGAGAAAGAAAGTAGAGGTTTATGTATGGAACCAACACACACCTCCTTTTGTCAGGGAAGAAGACAGACACTCCAACAAGATATTGCAGTTTTTGTCTACTCCTAAAGCAGAGTCATGAAGAATGCATTTTTCACATGAGAAATCATTTTACATAATAATCTGGTTTTCTCTTTTGCCTTTCTGAGTACCTTTACCTAATCTGAACCAGGTATCCATCTTTGCCTGAGAAGAGATTAGAAATTACAGCAGAAGGTATGCAAGAAGAAAGAGGAGGGAATATCCAGCTCTTGACATTAAAATTGGATTGTGCAACAAGAGAATGCCCTGTGAGCTAGGTGATTTTCTTGAGACAGGATTTGTCTAAATTCCTGCCTATTGCATGTAGCATATCAAAGACAGACCTGTCCTTAGGTCTTATCTGCAGTCAGAAAAGGGAAAAGACATGATGTGAAATTAACAGAAAAAGCCACGCATCTGGTCCCTGGAAAATAGGAAGGGAGGGAAGGAAAGGAGACAGGAAACAGGAGTGCTGTGACCACCATCAATGTCTTGCTTTCCTCCTCTCTGGGTTCAAGCTGCAAGGCAGAACGAAGTACATTGAATCACTGATGACAAATCCTGAGGTAAAGTCATGGGATGGCCCCAGAAACCCAGCAAACAGGGTTTGGGAGGAGTGCTGGTGGTTTAGCACTTCCAAGCTGCTCTTAATTCTCACATGGCACAGAGATTGAGTTGAAGCCAGTGGGCATTCCATGGAGTCTGCCACGACTTGGTGAGATGTTGGGGGTGAACTGCCAAGTCAGAGGATGAGACAGATGACATAGCTAGGGGCTCAGTGGGAACTAGAACTGCAGGAATGGAATGAGGAGGAGGAGGCATGGAACACTACAGGAGCATCACTTGAGTCAAAAGAATGGACCCTGAGTCAAATCAGTCATAGCATTTGAAGACGGCAGGGCAAGGAATACACAGGTGAGAAAAGAACACCATCCCAGAGACCCAGCAGATTCTAACCAGTGCACACCTGAGGAGCAGCATGTCTCTTCCCTACCAACATCACACCCGACAAAGACACACTGGCTTCCTTACCCCTCAACACATGGATGCCATTTCAGAGGAAGGAGCAGGAGAAGAGCAGGTTTTTGAGGACATGGGCATTTTGTTGTTGTTGTTCTAGAGAGACTAAATTTTACTTCAGGGAACCATGTGAAAAACTGGGTTGTACTAAACTTAATGGCCGCCCCTGGTGACTCAGACGGTAGAGAATCTCCCTGCAGTGAGGGAGACCAGGGTTCAGTCTCTGGCTTGGGAAGATCCCTTGGAGAAGGGAATGGCAACCCACTCCAGTACTCTTGCCTGGAGAATCCCATGGACAGAGGAGCCTGGCGGGCTACAGTGAATGTGGGTTACAAAGAGTTGGACATGACTGAGCGACTAACACTTCCACTTTCACTTCCACTCAAGCTTAATCTAGATCAGTTGATTTATATGCCTACTAACCAGTTAATTTATACTCATTTTCAGGAGGAGTACAGGTAACTGTAGCAAAATTAAGGAACTCCATGGGGTAAATATCCTGATTTATATTTCCGAATATATCTCGTCATGTTTTAGAGTTCAGGAAGATCTGCACATGAGGGGTTTCTACAAGAAAATAACAGATTTTAGTCTAATAGCTTTTTAAACTTCTTATTAACTAGTTGCAGGTTTGTGGGTACATTAATTATTTTCTCTGTGCCTCAGTTTTCCAACTGACAAAATACGGATAGAAAAATATAACTAGCCATGGAGGTATTAAGGAGTTTAAAGTACTTAAGTTGATATTTAGGAAGTGCTTAGAGGAGGAGGAGGTCTTGCCATATAGTAAGAACTATGTAAGAAAAATTTTGGAGGTCTTATTAAGTTACATTTAAACCTAACTCACCTCCCCTCTTTAACTACGGAACTATTCACTTTCTACAGAAGGGACCAATTTATGGTTCAAAACTATTATAGTCCAGAGGCTATCTGGGTCAAGAAGGGCATGTTGACTGGAGTGTCTCCTAAGAGTCTAAGGGATGGGGACAAAAGACTTCCTATTTGGGAAGCAAAGACACCTGGGGCTGACTACCCCCAAATTGCATTGATGTTTCCTGCTTTCATTAGATGTAAAATAAATAAATCAAAATAAACAAAAGAAAGCCAACATCAACAAAACACCGACACATTCTTTCAGTTGCCATGGCTCTGAAAAGACTGGAATAATGTAGGGAAGACAAAGCCGGTAGACTCATAAAGTCTTAAGTGAGTTTATGGACCCTGTGGTGCAGGCAAAGGGCTAAGGGATTATAGTGCCTGGCTCAACAGCCTGGAATTCAGCAAAGTTATGTCTTATAATGTCTGGATAGGGAAGAAGACAGATACTATGGCCTGAGAGAAACAGCCAGATTGAAAGAAAATCTTTTATTTGCTGATTACATACACATGCAGAGTCCAGACAATTGCCTTACTCTCCCTTCATTTGGACCATCAAGCATCCTCTGATTCCGAACAGTCAGTCCCAGGTTGGCATCCAGTGTCATCCTTTCCTGTCTCCTCCCATCAACATATCTTGGGTCCTCAAAATCAGCTTTAAATGGCCTCACTTGGATTGTTCTCAGCCTTCTCCTCCACAATAAAGAATCCATGAAATTCTGGTTCTGATGAGCTCTGTTTTTTCTCTAAAATTATATTAAAATAGATATATAAATATTTAAACTTTATCAAAATGTTTTCCATAGGCCTCCTAAAATTATCTCCTAACCTACAGGGGTTCTGATCTAAATGAGAGTAGAATCTATAAAGGTGACTGTAGCTACCTGGAGCCCCAAACAAGAAGCATCATCAAGGCTTGAATGGGCTGTTGGACTAGGTGCCATATGATGGTCACTCTCCAGGAGTGGGACGTTGGGCAGGCCTTTTCTCCCTCTTCTCCATGAAGAAAGCAGATGGACAAAGACTGGGGCGAGAGTTCACTCCAGGCTAAGAATTGGTGGGAGGTGTATTGGCCAGTACTAAGAAATGAGTCACAAAGAGTCAGACACAACTGAGCAACTTCACTTTCACTTTCAAGAAATGAGTTACCAACAACAACAATGAAGAGGGCTGGATTAAATCATGTCTAACCACTGAACTAAAGTCTCAGCAGCAACACCTTGAGGACCTTAGGAAGCTGCTGCACCTTCACAAAGCTTCACCCTCAGGGCACTCACTGCAGTAACAGGGTTGGTAGGAGAACCTGAGGGTCAGAGAGGTCCAGAGTTCTAGAAAGGGTGGCATCAAAAAGTGACTGAGCTTGGGCTCCACCCTGGGCAAGAAGACCTGGGGATCTACAAGGTTCTGATGGACAAGGAGAAGCAGGGGGGCCTCTGCATCAGTGTGGAGCCAGAAAGGTGTTCGGTGAGAACAAGCAAAGGAGAGGATCACTTAAAGTAAAACACACCCACCCACCTCCCCACCCACTTTGCTCCTTTTCAGGTTTTGACAGTCAGCAGGCCTTCCATTTGATCTTAAATTCCTTCTGAAAAAAACAATGTAAAAGATATCCTGACTTTTGACATAAGCTCTGAAATGCCTAAGAAGTTCCTTGTAAAAATTTACAGTCTTTGTGAAAGGGTGCTGTTGTTGTTGTTGTTTTAATATTTTCAATTACAGATTTATGGCAGAATTTTTTATAGGCCCGAATTGTCTGTTTAATATTAAAATGATTCTTGTAGGGAGCCATCTGTTATGTGATCAGGAAATTCTTTACAGGGCTTGACATCGGTACTCACTCCAATGTTTGTCATGCTTCAGATATCCTCACGCATTTGTGTTTCCACTTAGAAGAGCAAGGTGGACACAGAGGTAGGACACGATGTCTCTGGATTATTCAGTGGGTGTTACTGAAAACACTGTTCAACATATGGTTTGCTAAATTGTCTTTTCCCCTAAATTACCCTCAACATTTTCCTTAACTATGATAGAATAATACCTTGAGGACATTTTGATAGCCTTTGTATCTACTGTCCGACCAAACTGCCCATTGCATTAATCAGCTCATTATTTCCTCAAAACCATTGTTTTTTTTTTTTTTTAAGTAATATATTTCAGCTCATTTTCCCCCGAGTGCTATTATATTTGAACTAACTTTATTTTCCCAAGTGGGTTTCATCACAGGTGTTCACTTCGAATCACTGCCTAAAAAAGGTGTGTTGAGAAAGATAGTGAGGCTTCATTCAAGCTCGGTAGGAAAGAGTACACAATTGATTATGTCTGCCATGGGTGTAGGAAAACGAGTATGAGCCACGTGAACCACCTACTTACCGTGTTTGGCCTATTCTTTTTCTCTGTTCCTCTGTCATTATGCTCATTAATAAGCATTGTGAAGCAGCTGACCTCGGGGCAAGCCAGAGTAAAATAAACTCCTTTATCTGGAAACCAAACTTGAACCTGATAACCACAGTATTATTAATAATGAGAATAATACATGCTGCATTTGTTAAGCATTTGCTGTTATAGGCATCACTGTAGGTTCTTTATAGACATTAAGTTATTTAATTTAGTCTTCACAAACATTTTTCAAGAGAAGTCTGTGCTGTGTGCTTACTCACTCAGTCGTGTCTGACTCTTTGCGACACCATGGACTGTAGCCTGCCAAACTCCTCTGTCCATGGGGATTCTCCAGGCAAGTATAGTGAAGTGGGTTGCCATGGCCTCCTCCAGGGGATCTTTCCAACCCAGGGATTGAACACAGGTCTCCTGCATTGCAGGCGGGTTCTTTATGTTCTGAGCTACCATATTATCCCGAAAGCCTTACTGTATATGTGTAAATTATATATCAGTAAAACTGGACCAAATTATGTAAGCCTTCTTCTGGGAAATATATGAGCAAATTGATGAGGATGATTCGAACAAAAAGGTGAACTCAGTAAATTTACTTCACCTCTTTGATTTTGAGTCTTCAAGATGTACTCCTGGGAAAGGAGTATGTCAAGGCTGTATACTGTCACCTTGTTTACTTAACTTACACGCAGTGTATCATGAGAAATGCTGGACTGGATGAAGCACAAGCTGGAATCAAGATTGCAGGGAGAAATAGATATGCAAGTGACATCACCCTTCTGGCAGAAGGCAAAGAGGAACTAAAGAGCCTCTCAGTGAAAGTGCAGAGGAGAAGGAAAAAGCTGGCTTAAAATTCAGCATTAAAAAACTAAGACCAAGGCAGCTGGTTTCATCACTTCACAGTAAGTAGAAGGGGAAACAATGGAAACAGTGACAGGCTTTATTTTCTCAGGGTCCAAAATAACTACAGATGGTGACTGCAGCCATGAAATTAAAAGATGCTTGTTCCTTGGAAGAAAAGCTATGACAAACCTAGAGAGCATACTAAAAAGCAGAGGCATTACTTTACCAACAAAGGTCCATCTAGTCAAAGTTATGGTTTTTTCTGTAGTCATGTATGGATGTGAAACTTGGACAATAAAGAAAGCTGAGCACCAAAGAATTGATGCTTTTGAACTGTGGTGTTGGAGAAGACTCTTGAGAGTCCTTTGGACTGCAAGGAGATCAAATCAATCAATCCTAAAGGAAATCAGTCCTGAATATTCACTGGAAGGACTGATGCTGAGGCTGAAGCTCCAATACTTTGGCCACCTGATGTGAAGAACTGGAAAAGACCCTGATGTTGGGAAAGATTGAAGACAGGAGCAGAAGGGGACAACAGAGGATGAGATGGTTGGATAGCATCACCAACTCAATGGACATGAGTTTGAGCAAGCTCTGGGAATTGGTGAAGGACAGGGAAGCTTGGCTTGCTGCAGTCCAAGGTATCACAAAGAGTTCGACACGACTGAGCCACTGAACTGAACTGAATTTACATGTAACATTGTGTTAGTTTAAGGTGTTCAACATAATTATATACATATATGTGAAAAGTGAAAGTGCAAGTTGCTTAGTCGTGTCTGACTCTTTACAACCCCTATAATCCATGGAATTCTCCAGGCTAGAATACTGGAGTGAGTAGGCTTTCCCTTCTCCAGGGGATCTTCCCAACCCAGGGATCGAACCCAGGTCTCCCACATTGCAGGCAGATTCTTTACCAGCTAAGCCACCAGGGAAGCCCAAGAATACTGGAGTGGGTAGCCTATCCTGTCTCCAGTGGATCTTCCTGACCCAGGAATTGAACCAGGGTCTCCTGCTTTGCAGGCAGATTCTTTACCAACTGAGCTATCAGGGAAGCCCATATACATATATATGAAGATATATAAATATATGTCTGTGAGTCTATTTCTGTTTCATATATAAGCTTATTTGTGTCATATTTTGGATTCTACATCTGAGTGATATCATATGGTATTTGTCTTTTTCTGACTTACTTTATTAATATGATATTCTCTAGGTCCACCCACTTAGCTGCAAAAGGCATTATTTCATTCTTTTTTATAGCTGAGTAATATTCCATTGCATATATATATCACAAATCTTATCCATTTATCTGGTCATGGATCTTTAGGTTGTTTCCATGTCTTGGCTATTGTAAATACTAACTGCTTCATTTCTTGATGTGGTTCCCAGACCCATGTATTTCTCACTGTTTTGGATATTCTTTTCCATATCCACTCAGGCTTCCCTGGTGACTCAGACAGTAAGGAATCTTCCTATAATGCAGGATGGAATCTGCCTGCAATGTGGGAAAGAATCTGCCTGCAATGCAGGAGACCTGGGTTTGATCCCTGGGTTGGGAAGATCCCCTGGAGAAGGGAACGGCCACCCACTCTAGTATTCTCACCTGGAGAATTCTATGGACTGTACAGTCATGGGGTCACAAAGAGTCAGATGCTACTAAGAGACTTTCATTTCACTTCTTCCATATCCACTCAGTCATTTTCTTCTTATGTTCAAATCCCAGCTCAGTCTTCCCCTCTATACATTTCTTCCTACCTGGAAGATGCCCTTGATGAAGCAGAGGGAAATCCCAGCCTCAGCTCAGCCAAGTTGGACACACTCTGAAGTCATCACAGGCTCTTCTCTGAGGCTATGAGATATTACCCCATATGACCCATTATGGATAATTCAGCCAAACCAGGTGTCAATTCAATTTTTAAAATTCCTTTTTTGATGATTTATCAATTGTCTACATTTTGAATTTGTTACATATCTAATGAGTTGTCAAACTGTTAAGTGAATCCAACTTGAGCTTTTTAGTAGTTGATCAAAGTAAATAGCCAATGCCATCAACCTAAAAGTCCTTCCATGAAAATTAGCTGTTATCTTAGTGAAGATAACATGGTGAGATGACTTTTTGGTCATATCCTTCCACATAAGAGTGAAGTAGATTATAATTTTTCAAAGGTGGCTGTGTCCAGTTCCCTAGTGTAGCTCCTACTTCCAAAAGCCTGGTCTTATTGATCACCAGCTTCAAAATCCTCCAATACAGTTGTGAGTCAATCAGAAGATCATGTACAGACTATAGCCTCCATTCACATCTTAATGGGAACCAATGATAGTTCACTTGCTCCAGAAAAAAGTAAACAGAAATAGAAAAAGAAAACTGCCTTTATGGGCAGAAGACACAATTGGATTGATGGTACATTATTGTTTATATGCAAATCAAATAACAGAAAAGAAAAAAAAAACACCTCAAGTTAATTCTTCAGGTTCTATTTATATATCTGTTTTCAAGACTGCTCATGTTATTATGCCTAAGCAAAGTTTTGTTTGTCTTGTTAGGGCTAACTTTGCTTTGAGATATTAGTACACGACACGGTTTGGCAAACTTAGCTCTGAGGCAAAACTTCAGAAGTGAAAAATTCAAACACTTGTAAAATGCAAAGATACTTGCTTTTAATAACATCCCTTCCCAAGTTGCCTTCTTTTTATCCAACAGTTGTTGGAGAAGGAAATGGCTACCCACTCCAGTATTCTTGCCTGGAGAATCCCATGGATGGAGGAGCCTGGTGGGCTACAGTCCATGAGGTTGCAAAGAGTCAGACATGACTGAGCAACTAACACTTCACACACTGATTTGGAAAAAGATCTGTGAACTGACTCAATTCACAACCTGATTTTCTTTACTCCCTGGATAGATATCCGGAGAAGGCAATGGCACCCCACTCCAGTACTCTTGCCTGGAAAATCCCATGGATGAAGGAGCCTGGTAGGCTGCAGTCCATGGGGTCACTAAGAGTTGGACACGACTGAGCGACTTCACTTTCACTCTTCACTTTCATGCTTTGGAGAAGGAAATGGCAACCTACTCCAGTGTTCTTGCCTTGAGAATCCCAGGGACGGGGGAGCCTGGTGGGCTGCCGTCTATGGGGTCACACAGAGTCGGACACAACTGAAGCGACTTAGCAGCAGCAGCAGCAATATCTGAGCTTCGGCATTGCCCTACCATGAACAAATTAAGGAGGCTAGTTGACTCTGTTCTACTTTTTTTGGATCCTTAGCATGTGTTATATCTTGTTTCATATCTAACTAAGGTACTTTCCTTTCTCCACTGCCCACAGACCCATTTTCCACTTATCAACAAACATGTCAAGTTCCTTCAGTCTCTCCCCTTACATTCTACTTTTAAATGCTGCACAATCAAGGCATTGAATATGCTGAAACACGGTTTCCCATCTGAAGAAATTTCCTACCACTTGGATTGTGCCATATTTTTAAAAGATACTAGCGACATCTCTAATAGTTTCCACATGCAAGTTAAATTCTCTGCTTCAAAGATCTCAATATTACCCTTTCCCCACTACATGGTCCCAGGTCCCTCTGTGTGCAATCATTTCCCTTTAAAATCCACAACCAGGCTGTTTCCTTGGACTAGGAGGGGGCCATCGTCCTCCCCAAATCACCTTGACCTCTCCTGGTATGCATTCTTGCTTACTTGCCAACTGGAATGATATTAAACGGATTTTACATGAATGGGGTCTCTCATTCGTTCCAAGTTCTTCAAAGAACTACTTCTGGTTAAATCATTTTTGAATTAGTTTAGTGGTAGCCATTACTCAAAGATAGACTTAAAATCTTTTAATCTATTTTTATCCCTAATTCTTTTCCTCTAAAACCTTTGTATAATATGTTAGTACACTAGGTACTTTTTTTTTTTTTAACTTAGAATCTAATTATAAATGTTAGAAATCAATTTTGGGTTGTGCTGCTTGGGGCTGGTGGTATGTTGCCTTTTGATTTTCTGCAGTACATGAAAGCAGAGCTCAGGCAGCTTCCCTCTCTTGGGTGGAAGATGGGACAGTGTGTCCCACCATCTGAGAGGGAAGCAAGAGTCTGTAAATTTCTTGTGCCCGCTACATCATGTACCTGCAAGAGGCAAAAATAATCCCTCTTCTCTCGAGCTCCACAAAGGAATGTACTCTGTGTAATTAGCTCACATTCATAGCCTTTAAATTAGAGAACAAACTATTGGCTCATTCTCCACTTTTTGCCTCACACTGTTCCCCACAGCTGAAATTAAAATTATTTCATAGCTTACAATTCAGTTCATATTCTATCTAATCAACCAATAACGCTACTTGCTAATGCTGTTAAAATACCTATCTTAGCCCATATTGGTAAGTCTTCCCACAGGAGAACAGGGATCAAGAGAAGGAATTAAAAAAAACAAAAACAAAGAAAAACAACCTTTGAAAGCTATTTTTTAGCAGTTTTAAAGGAAGGTGAGCCCAGTCCCACTCAAAAAATAATAGGAAAAAATGTCCCCATTGGCTATTTTTAGCTAATCCCTTTCAGCTTTGTTTGAATACTTATCTATACATTTTTTTTCTTTATCTCTAATGTGTCTCTTTTCAGAGACATTAGTTAGAAAGCAAGGTACCCTTATGATTTCAAGATAAGTCATCTTCTGAGAATAAAATGAGAGAAAATCAAATGTTACAGAAAAATATTTCAAGACAAAGAATGCTGTTTATGCTATATTCAATGAAAAATGTCATAAAGCAACATGTATTATGCAATCTCATTCTTATCTATGTATCCTCTTTCACACACATGTATACTGAGACAGCCACACGAGGCAATATTCAAATTCTTAGGCGGAAGTGGAATTGTTACGGCCGATATTTACATCTTTTTCCCCCAATTTTTTCCAGAGACAATGCAGTATCTGTATTAAAATATTTTTAAAAGAAAGTAGTAATTTTACTCTTCTTTATCACATGCTGTGGACTGTGACCAGCAGACACTATATTAAAAGCTTCCATTGCTAATGATTTTGAGAATGATAAAGCCTGTCCTTTATTGTATGACTCCCTCTAAAAGAAAAAATTCAACTGGTAATTTACCAAAATCAACATGGAAAACAGGCTAACAGAAGGAGAAGAGGGAGTCATTTCACTTTGCAGAAAGCACTAAACAATTAGAGAACACGTAGCTCTTTGCCAGCTGTCTGCTGTAGCAAGAGTGGCAGAGAGATGGCTGTTCTGCTCCTGACATGGAGAGGAGTTACATCAGGGCTGGAAAGGGTTAGAAGCCTTCTTTCCCATTACTCTGGAGTCCTAGCCTCAGAAATGTGATAGAAAGCTAACATTTGTTGAGTTTACTATGTGTATACACAGTTCTAAGAACTTCTTATATGTTAACTCATTTAATCATCCCCTAAACCCTATATGGTAGGAACTATTATTACCTTGATTTACTAAGGAAGGAAACAAGGGCATAAAGACACACTAATTTGCCCAACCTCTCCTTTGGGGTCAGCCCACCCTCACACCTCGAGGTTGTACTTTCCTTGGGCTTCCCTGGTGGCTCAGTTGGTAAAGAATCTGCCTGCAATATGGGAGACCTGGGTTTGATTCCTGGGCTGGGAAGATCCCTTAGAGAAGGGAACAGCTACCCAGTCCAGTATTCTGGCCTGGAGAATTCCATGGACTATAGTCCATGGGGTCACAAAGAGTCAGACAGGACTGAACGACTTTCACTTCCACTTCTCAGCTAGTGGGTGGCAGATCTGAGGTTTGAATCAGGCAGTGTGGCTCCTGACCCTGTGCTTTTAAGGGCTGATTCTCTGTGATCTTTTGAAGTATCACAAAGAACCTGCTGCAGAACTGTCTGGCTCAGGGCTGGGGAAGCTTGGGTATTCATCCACCAATAGCATTCCTTGTTGGTTGAAGAGTTCCACTGAGAGCCACAGATGTCCAGCACTTCTGGGCAGATCTACAGGCAGACTGAGCAGGATGCCCTGGTGCTGGAGTCGGCCTTTGGGCAGAGAAACAGAGAGGTGCAAGGACTGGGTAGGAAGCTGTGTGTTTATAACAGCAACTGCACACTAGAGTTACAGGAGAACTCAGAGGTAAGCTGTAAGTTTTGGGGTGGGGCCTCAACAGTGCCCTGATAGCATACCCATCAAACTAATTCTGGGTTAGTGTTTTTTAAGATATTGTTAGAGGAAAGGCTGACAAATACTCAGGACATCTCAGAGTGGTCCCCAGACCAGCAGCATCAGCATCACTTGGGAGCTTGGAAATGCAAATGTTGGACACCTCCCCAGATCTCTCGAATGGGAAACTCAGGGAATGTTGTCCACTGATCTGTTATCTGTGTTTTAAAAACCCTCTAGGTGATCCTGATGAGCATTAATACTCTGAAAACCACAGTTTTAAAAGATGGAAAGGGATCCATCCATAAATTGATTTCTTCTCCAGGGGAAGATGGAGACTTAGAACTTTTCCATTGCTAAATATCTAGAACCCAGGTCTCCAAACCTAGTTCCTCACAGGAATGATTCAAACATTTCTCCCCCATAGATTTGTGTATTAGTTACTGTAAACACTAAGCTGCTGCAACAAAAAGAACCTGAAAGGCAATGGCTAAATGACATAGAAAACCATTTCCAGGACTTCTCTGGTGGCATAGTGGATAGGAACCTGCCTGCCAGTGCAGGGGACATGGGTTCAGTACCTGGTCTGAGAAGATTCCACCTGCCATGGAGTAACTAAGCCCATGTGTCACCACTACTGAGCCCGCACCTTAGAGCCCGTGAGCCACAATTACTGAGCCCAAGTGCCACAACCACTAAAGCACATGTGCCCGGAGCCTGTGATCCATGACAAGAGAAGCCACCACAATGAGAAGCCCATGTGCTGCAATGTAGAGTAGACCCCTACTCACTGCAGCTAGAGAAAGCCCATGTGTAGCAGCAAAGACCCAGTGCAACAAATTAATAAAAAGAAAGAAAAGTATTTCCATGTAACAGTCTAGCAGTATAGGCTGGTGGGGCAGTTCTGCTCTATGAAATCATTTATGGACTAGGTTCTTTGCTCCTTGGGGGCACTATTTCCCTGGGTGGTGTCTCCAATGGGATAGTCAAATTAGACTGCTGTCTTATCCAAATTCTAGCCACAAGATGTGAAAGAGACAAAGTCCAGAGTCAGAAGCTCATCTTAATTTGCATGTGACAGTATTTGAAAACATCACATCTGCAAATGTTCAGTTGTTCCAAACTGAGTCATATGACCACTTGGAACTGCAAAGGGCACTGAGGAACGTGGTCTCCAGCTTAGCGGCTTTGTTCCCAGGAAACAAGGATCTGTAGGACAACCAGCAGACCGTCACAGCATGTGCCACGATGCCATACTAACATTGAAGTCTTACTGCTGTTATTGTTTTGTTTTGTATTGTTTTACTTACATCCCACTGTGTTCCAGGAAGGCACTATGGCACCTTCAGTATGTGAGTTAGAAAGCCTCATTCAGATGGCCTATTAAGACACACAAGTGATTTTGAACAGGGAAAGCATAATTATCTGTTTCAAAGAAATCCATGCTTGGATGTAATAGACCAGATACCTGTCATCCAGTAAAATGGTAAGTTACTGTGAGAATGGGACTTAGAAGTGTTCTCAAGGGAAGAAAGGTGCACACCAGCATCCAAACGTCTAGATATGAGGGAGAAGAAGAGAGAGCCAAGAGAATAACCCAAAGGAGGATGATAGTATCTGAAGTCATGCCTGTTCTGACTGCAATTCTGCCCAGACTTGACAGGGTCAGGGGGTAAGTATGTCTGTCCCCTCTCTATGAGTTCCAAATACACCCAGCCAAGGCACTTGTCCAGCAGGTTAATTTCAACGTTTGGCTTACAAGGGACTAAAGTTGGATGCGCAAAGTATCCAATTCATGGCAAGATCAGGAGAAGCCAGAAGGCTGAGTCAGGGCTAAAGTGTCATGGGACTCCAAGGGTCCTTGGACAAAAGTGTAATAAGCTGCAAGTTTCAAAGGAGTAAGTTCATCTTAACAAAAAAGAAAAAAAAGGAGGGAGCAAAAACCAAGTCAAAGGCCAGGTAGCAATAGAGCTGAATAAAAGGAGGTGGAAAACAAAGGGAGATGGGTGATTTCTGAGAATGGAACTGGACGGTCACATTTTCTGGTTGCTGGGCAAGTCCTGTGGGTAACCTGAAATCTCCACCAGAATAAGGGCAGGTGTGGAAAAGAGAAGCACAGAAACAAGGGTTTTGTGAACAGTGTAGCTCTTAGAGCTAGAGGCACAGAACAAAATCCCTATTCCTTCTAAAGTAATAGTCACCTCAACACACTCTCTGGGCAAGGATTTAAAAATAACAGTTTGGAATAAATCATAATTAGAAAGCTAATTAACTGAGGCAATGCACAATAAAAGACATAGGCCTTGAATTGTGCCCCTGAAGCCAAGCTGATTTGTGTTTTTGCATTTTTTTTTCTTTCAGGAATATAGATTATATCTAAATATATCTCAGTAAACCTAACAAATAAGCATGAACACAATTAAACCACTCCACATAAAGCAAAAAGCCTCACTGGTGTCAGCAAGCGGCAATGTCCTTTTCACTTTAAAGTTTCTATAAAGCCCCAAAGGAAATGCCAGTAAGCAACCCTTTGTCCTTTTAACCAAGGCCAACAGCTCTCATATTTTTCTGTCTTTGCTCCATACTGCACAGAGTTAGCCGCCAAGTGTGTTGTTTTCTCTGTGCTCGCCACAGAATCAGCAGATTATGTACCATAACGATTACGCTCTATTCCTTCATCATTTCTTTTGACAGACAAGAAAGCTTCAGTACTATTTAGCTATGCTTCCCTGCAAATATAATATGTGGAGTTTCAGGCATGCAAAAGAAATAGACATTTCTATCTATTATAAAAATGCCAGCATGTTGTGGGTTTCCATGACTAGGCACAGTTTAGCAACCCGACAGAGCAGCAGGACCTTGTCTGTAGTGTCTTCCTTCTCCATTCTGCCCAGGTTCATGAGGCTCTCTCAGTGTGATGGAGTGATCCAGAGCTGAGATTCTGTAGTCACACTGCCTGAGGTCATGTTACAACCCTGCCATTAATAAATTGGTTGGGCGAGTTACTTGGATTCTTTGAACTTGTTTCCTCATCTACAAAATGAGAACGCATCTACTGAAGTTGTGAAAATTAAGTGACTAAACTTGTAAAGCCCTTCAGAACAGGTCCTGACACACAGTAAATACTGGGTATGTTAGATGCTATTCCATCTCTGACTGCCTGGTGCCTACACCAGTGAAACAGGCAGGAAGGGAAAAGAATGAGGAGGGGGACACAGCCTGAGAAAAACAGGATACAACAAAACCAGCTAAAACCTAGATGGTGTCAATGGTGGCCTGGTTGTTAGCTGATTATACCTTCATTATAATACTGGTTATAATACTAAAAATCGCTCCCCCTTGTGCCATGACAGTTCTGAGGACGACCATAAAAGGCCGGAAAGTAAGCAGTGGTCAATTCCTAAAAATTCCCAGCCCCTTCCCCTTAATAGTTAGAACATTCCTTCTACTCATCAGTGTATGAAATCACCCAGCCCATAAAAAGTAACAGCCCTATACTTCCAGGGCCAATCTTGCCTTCTGAGATGGACTACTTTCTGTCTATGGAGTGTGCATCTCTCAGAATAAAACCACTTTCACTCTAGTTCATCTTGGTCTTGAATTATTTGCTGCATGAAGCCAAGGATCCTCACGTGGCAGCCATCCCAGGGACTCGCTGGAGACCAGGGACATGACCAGCCTCTCGTTCCCCCTTCTCCTGCATCAGCTTGACACTCACCCTTCCCTGAGCTTCGACAGTGGTGCAAGCCCTCAGATCATCCTGTCTGCGTTAAGCTTCAACTTCCTTTAAGTTCTTCTCTCCACCTCTTGACTAGACAGCAGGCTAAGCGTGGATCAGAGAAGATTCAACCCTGTCCACACAAATCACTTGGGGAACCTTGATATCAGGCAGGTTTAGATGTAGTAGGTCTGAAGAAGCTGGGAAAGATTGAGGACAGATGAAGAAGGGGGCAACAGAGGATGAGATGGTTGGATGGCATCACTGACTCAACAGACATGAATTTGAGCAAGCTCCAGGAATTGGTGAAGGACAGGGAAGTCTGGCATGCTACAGTTCATGAGGTCAACTGAGCAACCGGACAACAAACAACAGAGCCAGAGATTCTGCTTATTCTGCTGGTCTGTGGATCGCACTTTGAAGAGCAAGAGGTTGGTGTCATTTAAATCTAGATTCTAATCCTATTAAAAGCTGGAGGACCCAGGGCAAGTTTTTCAACTTCTGCCTGTTTGCTTAAGCTCAAAGCTACCTCACTGGATCAATGTGAGGACTAAATGAATTAATGGTTATAATAAAACGTTCAGCAAAGTACCTGGCTGGCAGCAGTATACTTCCAATGATTGGTACCGATTAAGTTGTTAGGAGCAGAGTTATTAGACATTAATTCCTAAGGGAGTTGGCATTTTAAGGAGGTGACATATCAGCTGAGTTTAAGTGCTTTAATTCCTACTTGCAATGTCAAATAAAAAAACTGTAAGGTGACCCTGGCCACTGGTATATTACTGCAACCAACTTCCAGGTCAAGGGCAAACATGTACAAGAAAAGCTTTACTTCCTAAACAAAATTTTGGTTCTGTTCCCAATAAATAGCACAGAATCTATAACTCTTGAATCTCTTTTCAGGCAGCAGTACAGAATTCTTAGACTTCCAAACATTACCAGTGACTTCTGGACAAAATGGAATAACATGGATAGTTATTTCCCACCTGAAACATTCAAACAAAAAGACAAAATATATAAGAGCTTTCAAGACAGCAGAATTAGACAATGAAAAACTGATTCTTGAGAGGAGAAGCATATGAGGTAAGATCTATGCTTGCTCTAACTTACTTATTGCCTTGAGAGAAAGTCTAGCCCATAGCACAGGGACTGAGAACCCAAATGGAGCCTAGGAGCTCTTTCAGTTGAGGTGATATGGCTGAAATCCAGGGGGAACTTGGTGGCTAGAGTTTTCAGAATAGAGTACCAGAGAGGAGAGAGCTGCACAGAAAAAAGATCTCTGGACATCTAAAAAATACAATTTAATCTATGTTGACATAAATGAGATCAAGGAATAACAGAAAAGAAGGGATTACAAATGAGCAGTAGGAATCGTTTGTGGATGATGGCTATGTTCACTGTCTTGATTCTGGTGTACACTTATGTCAAAACTTTTCATATGGAAACTTTATATGCAGTTTATCATTGGTCAATTATCCTTTAATAAATGATCAAACACAAAACTTAGGTGGCGCAGAGGTAAAGAATCTGCCTGCTAATGCAGAAGACACTGAAGATGCGGGTTTGACCCCTGGGTTGGGAATATCCCCTGGAGGAGGGAATGGGAACCTATTCCAGTATTCTTGCCTGGGAAATCCCATGGACAGAGGAGCCTGGCAGGCTACTGTCCACAGGGTTCCAAAGAGTCGGACACGACTGAGTGTGCACACACCCAACCCTGATTCTAACTGCTTGCCTTACAGGTCCAGGACATGGCAAAAGTCATTCAAGGGAGGATGGCCACACAGCTCAGACACAGTTCACTCTGTTCTTTTGATTCTCTGAACCCTGCTCTTGAATTGTGTCACATCTCTCATGCTATCCCTTAAAAACAACTTCAGGATTACAATTTCACTTCATATATTAGCCTTTAATAATTGGAAGGATGTTTAGCATCCTAAAAGTAACTATCACTAAGGAGCCCCAGAAAATACCTCCGGAGAGTGAGCCTGGTTTGTATAAACACAAAAGCAACAATTTTTCTGGCACCCCACTCAGCAAGGGCAGTCTGCCTAAAAGATCTTAAAATTTGGATTGATATCCAGTATAGTGGCAACCTGGAGTTTCTTTTGGACTCCTGGGTCCTTGTTAAATGTACTCCCTCCACCCCTGCCCCTATCAGCCTAAAGATACTTCCCATTATCTTGTTCCAGGAACTCTACAGAAAGATATACTGGATAACTCACTCCTAGATTTTAAATGTTGGATAAAGCTTATCTCTAAACGAAAAAGCAAACATCTTGTTATTTGGTATGGAGGGTGAGAAACTACGTTTTTTTCCTTTTGCTTCTCCACACTGAGCACATGACCCAATTACACTTGCTGTTCCACCTCACTGCTTTTACCTTGATCTGAGCAACATTCCCATTCACCTGAATGCTGCAGCAGCTCCTTAACTAGTCTCCCTGGGTCCGCCTTTGCCCTTCTTCAGTCTATTTGCAACACAGCTTCCAGAGCCATCCTTTAAAAACATAAGCCAGATTGTGTCAATCTTCTACTTGAAGCCTTTCCTCAGCTCTCATTTCACTTTGAGTGCAATCCAGGTTCTTCAGTGTATGCAAAGCCCTTTGTGCCCTGACCATTGTTACCTCTGACCTCTTGCCCTGTCAAGTTCCTCAGGCTCATCTTTTCTTAACCCCCCTGGCCTCTGCTCCATTCCTGGGACTTGCCAGGTATGTTGCTGCCATAGGGCCTTTGCACCTGCCATTCCCTTTGCCTGTGAAGTTCTTCCCACGATCGTTAGCACAGTGAACTCCTTCTCCTTCTGCAAGTCTTTGCTCAAATGGCACAGCCTTATGAAGTCCATCTTGACCATTCTATTTTAAATTGCAACCTATGCCCATTTATTTTATCGTTTTTTTTTGTTTATTGTCTGTTCATAAGGGCAGGGATTTTGATGTGTTTTGTTCTCTGATATATCCCAAGCTGCTAGAAAAGAGCCTGGCATATAGTAGACGCTTGATAAATACCTGTTGAATGAATTATGATTACATATTCCTTGATCTAGACATGAATTCTTGAATGACCTTGGCCAGCTTATATGTAAATAGGTCAAGGTGAACTTGCATTAGGAGGAAAGAATTCTGATTTTAAACAGGTTAGGGTGAGTATAGGTCACCTGTGGTGCAATTTTTAGCAAACCAGGCAGTTAAGCTCTTAGCATTTTAACCATTCTCCTTGTTTTTCCAGTTTTATTATCATGGCTACATAGCTTGTTCTGAGAGGCCCATCTGTCTCATCTCTCTTCCCTACTCCATCTGTCTTCTCATTGCATGCTCTCTCTCCCGCTTTCTCTCTTTCTTTGACCTTATGATTTGAATAAGAGCAAAATGTCTTTGGCACCATCCAGTATGAATTAAAAGCTGAAGGCTCTCTCTGTTGATACAACAAAGAAAAGCCAAGTAAATCAATTAGTGAAATGAGGTAGAAGGGAGGGTGGGGTGAGAAGTTTGTTTGCTTGTTTATTTATTTATGTGTGTGTGTGTTTAAACTTTGTTCCATTCTAAAAAAAGAATTAAAGTTGAGCCAAGGATAGGGTCTTTTTCTTCTTCTTCTTCTTCTTTTTTGAGTCTAAAGCAGGGAACTAACAATTTTTAAACATCTGCAAATTGTGAAAGGTACTCTGTACATGCACACACACACACACACAAATTAAAAATATGTTAGAGGCACTTCCCTAGTGGCCATGCTGTGAAGCAACTAAGCCTGTGCACCGTGACTATTGAGCCTGTGCTCTAGACCCCAGGAACTACAGCTGTAGAGCCCCCATGCCAATGACTGAATACAATGACTGAAGCCCCTTCAAGCTAGAGTCTGTGCTCCACAACAAGAAAAGCCACCATAATGAGAAGCCACATACCACACGGAGGAGTAGCTTCCATTCACCGCAGCTAGAGAAAAGTCCAAGCAGCAATGAAGACCCAACACAGCCAAATAAATAAAATTATTACAAACTATTTCATAGAGATTCTATAAAAATACATGTTACATATATAATGTAAATTGAAAATATTTTAAGTTCAATATTTTTTGCATTATGAAAAATCTCAAATACACAGGAAATTAGAAAAGTGAACATATATACTTCCTATCTACAGTCACAATTTTTAACAACAGGCCATTTTGTTTTCTCTGTCTAGATAACTTTTTGCTGAGCTACTAAAAAAAATTATAGACATTATGACACTTAACCTATAAGTATTTCAGAATTCATTTCTAAAAATTAAAGACATTCCCTACATTCTTTTTGATATTAAAAAACCTGGCCTCTTTTGATACTACATTAACCCTTAGAAACTTCTCCGCTTTCAGGCTCACCTTATACAATCACTGCCACAGACCAGAAATCACCTTTTCCTTTGTAAAGTTGACTCCTTTTAGTAGAAAATAGTATTCAGCAACATAAGTGTCCATCAAGAGATGAATGGACAGATGTAGTATATACATACAATGGATTACTCAGCCAGGAAAAAGAATTTGCCCTTTGCAACAATGTGGATAGACTTGGAGGGTGAAATAAGTCTGACATATAAAGAAAAATATTGCATTGTATCACTTATCTGTGGAATCTAAAAACTAAAACAAACTAGTGAGTACAATAAAAACAGAAATAGACGTAAAAATATAGAGAACTAACTAGCAGTTACCACTGGAGAGTGGGGCAAGATCGGGGCAAGAGATTAAGAGATTAAAAGCCACTATGTATAAAATAAACAAAATGCAAGGAATATTGTACATCACAGGGAATATAGTCAATATTTTATACAACTATAAACAGAGTATAAGTTATAAAAATTTTGAATCACTATGTTGTACACCCGAACATAGTATAATATTGTAATTCAACTATATTTAAGTTGGAAAAGAGTAAATTATTTCAGTAGTTTATTGTCTTCCAAGAGATTTTGGTTATACCACTGTCCCCCAGGCTTTCCCCTTTCTCTGTAACTATGGTTACAAAGTATATCTAGGTCCAGATCAACAGCATTACCACCACCTGTGAACTGGTTAGAAATGCTAATTTTTAGGCCCTATCATAGACTTAATCAGAAACTCTGGTGTGATGCCTACTGACCTGTGTTTGCACAGCCCTCAGGAACTTCTGATTCATGCTGAATTTTGTTAACCAGTGCTCTATATCTTAAGATTTACTTAAGATCTTACTCTGGGAAGTAAAATTTCCAGAAGCTTCCCCAGTAAAAAAAAAGTTTTTGTACTATTGGTCCCCCAGCATACATGCATATAAACTTATCCACCGATAATACATATAATTTTTCTATGAATATATTTGAAATGAACATACATGATACTATTCCATACATCTCATCCAACGTTAACTTTTTTTCACTCAACACTATGTTCGATCTATATGAGCGTAGGTACCTTTTGTGATAATAAAGGATTAGAAATGGAGGATATGGAATGAAGAACAGAAAAATGAAATAAAAGAGAAACATACATCAACAATGATGGTGTGCCACAAGCTAAGGAATGTGATCATTCCAAAGCACTTGGTCATATTTCAGTTTTTAAAATCCAGCTACACAGAGTTTTCCTTTCAATGTCATGATCAAACTTGCTCCTAATGATGAAGTGATTCCCAATTTTAAAGTATGTCAGTGATCAGGTTAGTAGTCCATGAAGGAGCACTATTAGGGTGGGACCTTAGCATACTTATTTCTCCCCTTTAAAACACCTATATTTTTTGTGATAAGATGGCTATAATTGATTATGTTGTCTCAGCTTGTGCATATTTATGTTGTCTTGTTCTGTGTTCTGCTTTTCCCATACTCAGTAGCCCTTGGCACTCAAAATAGCATGATTTGTAAGGAAGAAAGATACTCCTCCTAATACAAAATTCTCAAGTATTAGGCATAAAGTCCACCCCCAATAGAAATTTACTGTCACACAATTTCTGTCCTTATTACTTTTCTTTCTCTATGTTGGCAGTGAGGAGGGTCATTTAAATCATTTGCATGTTGTCAACCAACATGCTGATGATCCACAAATTCACATCTCTTGTCCACACTTCTTTATTAGACCTCAGAGCCATATATATGATAGGTTTGCAGACATCTTTGAGTCCCAGGGGTCCATCAAACTCAACATATCCAACATGTACCCATCACCTGCCTCCCAGAAGCCCCTATCCTCTGGTCTCATAATTTGCATAATATCACTCTTCTCCTAGACAGTAAGGCTAGAAACTTCTGATTCCTCTTGGCGCACCAACTGGTGATGAAGTTGTTTCCAATCTGCTTTTAAAATGTCATTTGGCTATAATCCCTTTTCATGCCCACAGTTTCTTTCTAAATTTAGAACTTTATTATCTCTTATCCAGACAATTGCTATACTTTGTTTTTTCCTTGACTTCAATTTCTTACCTTATTTCTCCTTTCAGAAAATATTTATGGTTGACATTCATTGACTATGTACAATTTATAAATTACTGTTTCAACACTCTCCAAATATCTCATTTAATCCTACAAGGCATATATTAATGTGTGTGTGTATATATATATGTACATATATTAATGTACATTAATTAAGTAATGTAGTTACATATACATTAATATATGTATATATCATATACATATACATTAATACATGTATATGCAACTATACATACATATTTACATATGTATGTATTAATGTAATACATATACATTAATGTATTAATGTATCATTTCACTCCCCTGATCCAAAACCTTCAACAGCTCCCCATTTCTTCCCGAGTAAAATCCAAGGCTTTCCCAGGGCTCCCAACATAGATCTCCAGATAAACCTCCCACCATTCCTTTCCATATTCACTGTGTTCCATCCACCTTGGATTGCTGGTCATCTCCCTCACACATCATGTGTTCATGGCTCTGCTTTTACCAATGCGACTGCTCAGCCTTTCCAATCTTTACCACCACCTTTTAAACTCCAGTTTAAACAGTATCTCTTCCACCAAACTTAACACATCTACTTCCTCCCTGTGATTATAATCCTTTTGAGGAGAAAAGTCATCTCTTCATTTTTGCAGCTCAATCTACCACCCCTTAGAATTCATGCATGCTTGTGTTCATTCATTCAGAAACATTACTTAAAAACTTATTATGTTACAGGAACTGGCAGTGAACAACAAATAACACAGTGATTGCCTGTTGGAGTTTATAGTCTGAGAGGATATAAAAACTTGTTTATGAAAAATTAGACAGCAGTGTAGCATATGCAGGAAAAAATGGCGATCAATCATGCCTTCCCAGGGCAAAGACACGTGACAAAGGGCATTTGAGCCAGGTCTGTAAGAATGAGTAGGAGTTCACTACAGGACAAACACAATCCAGGAAAAACAAATAGTATGTCAAGGAGGACAGGCATGAAATAACATGATGTGTTCAAGGAAAGGTTAACAATCCTTAATTATCTGAACTCAAGTGGATGGAGATACTGCAGATAGGTAGATGTCAATCAGATTGTGCAAGGCCTTAGAAACCATGCCAAGTGAACATCACTGTAGGAAATTTAAGGTAACACTGGATAAGCACGTCTGTTCCAAGACATGCTTGGAACAGGAAAAAGTAGTCTCCTCCTAACCCAGGAGATTCTGAGGCAATCCTCTAAGGAAGACTGCAGTATTGAGAGCAGTAACTCATGTCACCTTTCAATGTGTAATGTTTTGTTGTTTGGGGGTGTTTGCTTGTCTTAGTGTGGGAAGAGTTTGGTGTTTTTTTTACATTGGTTGAATTATTAGTAAAATTATTAGTTTTCCTTAACAGTATAACATGCAAGGAATCTAAGCCTCAAGCTCAACTGCTTAGGTTAGCATTATTTTTCCAAATCAATTGTTTTTCCTCCAAACCTGCCCTTTTAAGAAATTCGAGGATCAATTATTTGATAAACACACACCATGCCACCATACCCAGACAGAACATTCCCTAGCACCTGGAAGACTTATCTAGACAAAGGAGAGACTTGGAAGTCCTGTCGTCTATAGGTGCCAGGCTTCAGCCAGCGTGGCCACTGAAACCTGGTCCTGCCCTGTCCAGGGGATGCTTCATCACTCCTGTGCAAATGCTCTTGCTTCAGCATGATAGTAGGCTACACAATGAGATCCAGCTCACTCTCCTGAGCTGTGGCTCCCCTAACCACTAACCCATAAATAGGCCAAGAAGAACTTTAGACTGCAGCCACATATTAGAACAAAACCAACCCCCCTACCCCCATGTTGGGCTCATTGGGCTGAATGAGCTGCCCAAGGTTACACAGCTAGAGAGAAGAATGTTTGGATGCAAAATCAAGTATTCCGATTTCTACTGCTTTTCTCATTAAGCTCTGCTGCCTCCAGTAAGAAATGTATTTAGCTTCTGTGTGTGCTCAGTTGCATCCAACTCTTTGTGACCCCACCAGGCTCCTCTGTCCATGGGATTTCCCAGGCAAGGACACTGGAGTGGATTGCCTTTTCCTCCTCCAGGGGATCTTCACCACTCAGGGATCGAATCCAAGTCTCCTGCATTGCAGGCAGATTCTCTACCACTTTGCCACCTGGGAAGACCTTGACAGCTAGGTAATAAGCCTTGATATCTACAAGGGATTTTGTGAGATAGCTGAGCCTTCAGGATTATTAAGTCCCAGAACAAGTTACTAAGAACCTCTTATCATAAGAGGTCCTGCTGATCTTCTTTTGAAAGGAAGGATTCCTTGAGTCTGGAGTGGATAGTCTCATCTGTATTTGGTAGCTTATAATCCGTGACCTTGAGCTTGCAAGAATTTGGGACATGTCTTCCAACACATCATGCAAAGCTACTTTTCTGCCTCACTGACCTACTGGCATCATGCAGGGAGAACCTTTTTAATGCTATATTTGTTAGATCAAAATAGGCACTTCACAAGGGATGAGCAAACATCAAGATTTCAGAATGCCTCATATTTGGATGAAAATTATCAGAAATTACTTTTAACAGCTGAGATGTATAGTATATAAATCATTAGCAATTTGTTTGTCCTTCAGCCATATGGTGAAACATACATGTCCAACCACATAAATGAGGATATTATGATAAACCTTTCAAATTATAGTGTTCTGTATATAATGTAACTCTTTTTTAAAACATATAATAAAATAACAGACATGGATGGTTTTGAGGATTAAGATCAAAAGACATTGTCTCTAATTTGAAAAAGAAACTTTAAAACTGACAAAAATAAATGTGTCTTCAAATTGAGTTCTTTTTCAAATTATTAGTGTTTCAGTGAGTCCCCCATCTCACTTTTTAGTCAACAGCTCATCTGAAATTCCAAAGGGTTGTGTGGTTCCCTCTACAAAGATATGGTACATTCAACACAACCCGAGGAGGGCAAAGGGAGGTGAAGGATAGAGGGCTGGACCAGGAGGGAATAGACTCCATGCTTGGCTTTGCAGTGTTGGCATCATCACCCAATTCTAGCTTTCAGTTTGCTCATTTGAGAATGGAGTAGGTGGTGGAGGAAGTGAATTAGACAATATTCAAGATTCTTCCCACTTTGAGATTTTTGTTTGACAAGTTTGACAAGTCGGTTAAATTCTCAGAATGCTATCCTGATCCAGCAGGTGAGGGCTACTTTGTACGGTTGCGCGGAAGATCCGATGCTTTGCCTGTGTGGCTGTACGTGTCTCCATGAGGCCCTGTCGTTCCAGTGAAGAGATCAAGATGGCTTCCCACGAAGCTGAAGCAAGGCTTTGGAATATATAATGTTTCTCATTAAAAACTTTTAGTGAATGTTTTTAGAAATAAAGGCATAATTCTTAGTATTGTGGTGATAATAAAGGGTGAGGGGAGAGGGAATAAATTCAACAATTCAATACCCCATGTACATCATAGAGATGTAAAAAATATCTCCAGTTCAGAAAACAAAGACTTAAAAGCCAGTGATTCTGGTACACACACAACTAATCGGCTAACGGGTGTTAATACTATAAACTGTTTAGAATTCAACCCTATTGTAACTCTATCAGGTAGGTTCCCTTCTGGGCGACTACAAATGTCACTTGGCATTACCACATTTATCGTCAGATGCCTGGGTACACGCCCAAAACACCTACATCCCCCGCCTGCCCACCCCACCCCCCATCTTTGACAGTAGCAAGTCTCTCTCCTTTCCTGCAAGCTGACAAAACAAAGCCTACCTTCTGGCTCACATGTACCACATGCTGGTCACAAAAAGCACTTTATGAAAAGGCAGACTTTTGCTGCATAGGAGAGTATTTTAGCTGCTACTCAGAGTTTATAGACAAGATAAATTCTGATTTTAAATTTGGGTTATATAAGAAGGCTTATTTGTTCTTCATAACTCTTCCATAAAACAATACTAAGTATATACCTAATCTGAAAGAAAGTTAAGACCTTGCTTAAATTCCCAAATAACACTGTTTGTGTCTAACAGGATCACAGCACAGATAGTGTATGCACACATATTTCTTAATCTACCAACAGAGACCAACAAAATCAGATTTGTTTAGAGAGATACGGATACTTCAAGTCAGTAATGCATGTCTGTAATGCAAACAAAACAGGCACTTAGGGGGAAAAAATCCTTTGCCTTACTTGAGAGAGAGGAGCAATCCAGGGGACTGGCCTGCAAGGGAAGTCTGCGGCTCTAACTGCATTTCAATGCAGTGCTTACTTTATTCACCAGGGGTCATCAAAGGTCTGGATTTTCTTTGTCTACTTGTTGACTCTTAAATGTACACTGTACACTTAAGAACTACTGACTTCTTTCCACTTGTGCATCAGGAAATGTGGCTTGCAATTCCTTCCCCCCACCACGCCAGGCCCACCCCTACTACTTAGCACAGAGCTGTTTCTCTTTATAGACCTCTACCAACGCACTGCAACAAGAAAGTTAGACGCATAATGAAAATGCCTTTTCTACTAAAAGCATCTATTAAAAAGGAGGAAGATGAAACATGATATCTAATTAATTATTTTGTCTTAATAACCTTTGATTCCGTTTTTTAAAGTTGGAAAATGCAAGGCTTAGAAAACTACTGTTTTCTGGATCCATGAACTGAATTGCATGCTTGGAAAGCAAGTGCATTATGACTCCCTTTCATCTGTATCTGGGTTGCTCAAGGGCCAGAGGTGGCCAACAGAAGGACAAGTTAACATTACTCTGTGAGACTTTTTCAGCCCCATTGAACAAGTAAATAGGGGAAGTTTTTGATGAAGATTTGGCCCTGGCATGAAGGACAAGGGTCCCACGGATCTTGGAAACCCTAATGGACTGGACTGAAGACCTCTTTTTGAGCAGCTCAAGGTATTTATCTCAATTTTTCTGTGATATCCTTAAATGTCTTTAGTATGAAGCTTTGGAGCCAGATGAATTCTTTCTTACTTGTACCCTCTGAATAAACCAAACTGCATCCTTTGAAAGTTCAAAAATAAACCATAATTCAGCCATAATGAGAAGTAGATTCAGTTTGCAGAATTCTTCCAGGGTTGCATAGCTCCTATTTAAAAATTGACAGTGGCTCTGTATACCCTTCCTCCTGCCCCCAGATAGTCATAAAAACAGGAAAAAAAATGAAATGCCTTGCTATTCAAGGCATTTGATCTATATTACTTTCATGCTCTCCTTTAAAATGCAAAAATCATCTAGTGGTAGAATGTAAGAGCTGGATGAGGCTACAAATTCCAATTCAATCCTCTTTACACGTTTGCAAACTGAGCCTCAGAGAAGGGAAGTACTGCTTTGAGTCATTTGGTGACCAAAATGGACCTATTCACTCTATTCCATGGCACTCTTTCCAAATAAAATGAGGGGAAGACTTATAATACAAAATATATAAGGTAACACTGTTGAAAAGGCAGTCAAGACCATGGAAATAAAGAGGAAGTCAATTCTGACCCAGAGCACAATTGATAAATCTGAGCAGCTGGGCCACAAGGCGGCACATAGGCATCCCAACCCCAAACTGCTCGTTACCTTCCTTTGCGCTTGTCAGTGATTAAATAAGAACACTATGAGACACACGAGGACCACAGTTGTGTCAACAGAATAAGATGGCTTGCTAAGACTTGTTATGAAGAGAGACTGTGAGAGTTGATACAAGAATCCTGGTTAGGCTTCAGTTCAGTTCAGTTCACTTCAGTTCAGTTCAGTCACTCAGTCATGTCCAACTCTTTATGACCCCATGATTCTCAGCACACCAGGCCTCCCTGTCCATCACCAACTCCCGGAGTTCACTCAGACTCATGTCCATCGAGTCAGTGATGCCACCCAGCCATCTCATCCTCTGTTGTCCCCTTCTCCTCCTGCCCCCAATTCCTCCCAGCATCAGGGTTTTTTCCAATGAGTCAACTCTTTGCATGAGGTGGCCAAAGTACTGGAGTTTCAGCTTTAGCATCATTCCTTCCAATGAACACCCGGGACTGATCTCCTTTAGGATGGACTGCTTGGATCTCCTTGTAATCCAAGGCACTCTCAAGAGTCCTCTGCAACACCACAGTTCAAAAGCATCATTCTTCTGTGCTCAGCTTTCTTCACAGTCCAACTCTCACATCCATACATGACCACTGGAAAAACCATACCCTTGACTAGACGGACCTTTGTTGGCAAAGTAGTATCTCTGCTTTTCAATATGCTATCTAGGTTGGTCATAACTTTCCTTCCAAGGAGTAAGCATCTTTTAATTTCATGGCTGCAGTCACCATCTGCAGTGATTTTGGAGCCCCCAAAAATAAAGTCTGACACTGTTTCCACTGTTTCCCCATCTATTTCCCATGAAGTGATGGGAGCAGATGCTATGATCTTCGTTTTCTGAATGTTGAGCTTTAAGCCAACTTTTTTACTCTCCTCTTTCACTTTCATCAAGAGGCTTTTACTGTGTGCTTGGGCTGGTGCACTGGTACGACCCAGAGGGATGGTATGGGGAGGGAGGAGGGAGGAGGGTTCAGGATGGGGAACACATGTATACCTGTGGCGGATTCATTTTGATATTTGGCAAAACAAATACAATATTGTAAAGTTTAAAAATAAAATAAAATTAAAAAAAAAGAGGCTTTTTAGTTCCTCTTCACTTTCTGCCACAAGGGTGGTGTCATCTGCATATCTGAGGTTATTGATATTTCTCCCCGCAATCTTGATTCCAGCTTGTGCTTCTTCCAGCCCAGCGTTTCTCATGATGTACTCTGCATATAAGTTAAATAAGCAGGGTGACAAAATACAGCCTTGACGTAGTCCTTTTCCTATTTGGAACCAGTCTGTTGTTCCATGTCCAGTTCTAACCGTTGCTTCCTGACCTGCATACAGATTTCTCAAGAGGCAGGTCAGGTGGTCTGGTATTCGCATCTCTTTCAGAATTGTCCACAGTTTATTGTGATCCATACAGTCAAAGGCTTTGGCGTAGTGAATAAAGCAGAAATAGATGTTTTTCTCGAACTCTCTTGCTTTTCCGATGACCCAGTGGATGTTGGCAATATGATCTCTGGTTCCTCTGCTTATTCTAAAACCAGCTTGAACATTTGGAAGTTCACGGTTCATGTACTGCTGAAGCCTGGCTTGGAGAATTCTGAGCATTACTTTACTAGCATTCTAACTGAAAATCCAGAAATGTTTGGAAATTGCCACTTCACACTAGTCTGGAGCAATCATTTCTTGAAGAATGTTCAACAGCATAGTACCTGGCTTTTAAGTGACTAAACCACTACTTATGACCTATTAACCTCTTGACAGAACAAGGATTTGCGATTTTTTTTAAAAAAGCAGTGAGGCTGGAGGAATGGAGGAGCCAAAGGCAAGATGAGTTGCTTTTTATTTTCTCTTCACACAAACTCTTTCTTAAAAGATAAGCTAGAAAACCCTGAAGAAGCAGCACTTGTCCGCTAACCCCACGCTGTTTTATGTGAAATTATATAACCCACTCCTGCAAAAGTACTACGTTTTCAAACATCCTCAAACTAAATATCAGGGACAGTATTTCAAAGTGACATTTTTACTGTCAATGGGGAATGAATGGCTGAAAGGTAAGATAGTGATCAAGAGAAGATTTAATCCCAGGACCAGGAGGAGGCAGACACCTATGAAAAAGATAAGAGAGCCTGTAGCTGCCCGGAGCTTCTTATTTTTAGACAACTGGGAATACTGTAAGTTGCAAAGGCTTTATGTGTGTGTGTGTGTGTGTGTGTGTTATCAAGAAAATAAGAAAATATTGGTTTAGTCCACTATTTCTTTCCTCCATTATTTCCTCTGCTGATGATTGATTTTCTTATCCTCAATTGCATCAGTTTTTGCCCAAGTCTCCCCACACCCAGAAAATTGTTAGTCAACATGTATTTTACTAAGTCCAACAGGTTATACTCACACTATGGGGAATATGATTTAAAAAACTCATGTCTTATCATTTCACTTTGGACGATTTAAACACTGGAATATATTTCAAAACTCTGCCTTCTCACAACCCAACTTATTATTTACTTGCTGGCTTCTTTTTGTTTTGGAGGTTGTTTCCATGCCTCTTATTTGATAGAGATTAAATGTGTTTAAGGGACTTTGAAGAAAGATGATAAAGACAGTTAGCTTCTGTTTTGTGAGGAGAAGACTTTGGAGGGCACTCATGGTAACCATCAACTATAAAAAGTATAATTATAGCCGATGATGACCCTCTCTTTCCTGTAAGGCACAGCATGATGAAATACGTTTTTGTGAAGAAGACTGCTGACAACTTAGAATGTATCAATGAGTAATCAGGAGGACAAGGGGGCTGGGAACAGCCTCAAAAGAAGAATAATTGAAAGAACTGTGGGTGTTTAGCCTAAAATTGAGATGTTAAGGCGGCATGTTAGCTTTCTATAATAATCAAAATATTAAGAGAAAGTTCAGCTCTGTAGAACCATAACCTTGTAGATAGAACTTGTTAATAGCCAGGTTGAAAATCAACACAACTGAACTCCTCCCATCAACTGAAGGGGTTGTCTTATTCCTTTAGTAGTTTCTTACCGAAGTCTTTTGCTAGAGGCTAGATGGCCATCTTAGAGGGCTATTGTGGAGAGGGCTCTTGAAAGGGACAAATGTAGCATTAGGTGATTGCAAAGGCCCTTCTTGCTCAAACACTGTAGACGTGATATAGAATTAGATGTGTATAATCTACAATCGGAGAAGGCGATGGCACCCCACTCCAGTACTCTTGCCTGGAAAATCCCATGGATGGAGGAGCCTGGTGGGCTGCAGTCCATGGGGTCGCGAAGAATCAGACACGACTGAGCAACTTCACTTTCACTTTTCACTTTCACGCATTGGAGAAGGAAATGGCAACCCACTCCAGTGTTCTTGCCTGGAGAATCCCAGGGATGGGGGAGTATGGTGGGCTGCCATCTATGGGGTTGCACAGAGTCGGACATGAGTGAAGCAACTTAGCAGCAGCAGCAGCAATCTACAAGAGCAATCTGAGGGCATCTTTATGCTCACATACTCAGTTGCTCAGTCATGTCTCCTCTTTGTGACCCCAAGGACTGCAGCCTGACGGGCTCCTCTGTCCATGAAATTTTTCAGGCAAGAATACTGGAGTGGATTGCCAATTTCCACTCTAGGGGATCTCCCCAACCCAGGGATTGAAGCTGTGTCTCTTGCAGCCCCTGCACTGACAGGTGGATTATTTACCACTGCACCACCTGAGAAGCCCGAGTGCTTTTACAGGCAGAATAAACCAGATGTGAAACAACTAAAGCTGGCTGCTTTTCTTTCTGTAATTCTGCTCATCACACTTGAGCCTTTTATCCTTCCTGCCCACACACAGTGCTGACCCGCTTCCCATATCCTTTTCATCCAGAGCACTGAGCAAAAATACACTTGAAGAATAATAATAGATTTTCAGCCAATCTAGAGGATATATTGATACAGTTATGCTATATATTCCAGCAAACTGCAAGTAACAGTAGATTTAATCTCTTTGTGACTCCATGGACTATATGGTCCATGGAATTCTCCAGCCCAGAATACTGGATTGGGTAGCCTTTCCCTTCTCCAGGGGATCTTCCCAACCCAGGTCTCCTGCATTGCAGGCAGATTATTTACTGGCTGAGCCACAAGGGAAGCCCAAGAATATTGGAGTGGGCAGCCTATCCCTTCTCCAGCAGATCTTCCTGACTCAGGAATCGAACCAGGGTATCCTGCATTGCAGGTGGATTCTTTACTAAATGGGCTATCAGGGAAGCCCGTATTGATACAATTATACTATATATTCCAGCAAACTGCAAATAACAGTAGATTTATTTGGATAATTATTTGCCTATCATGTAAAGAAACTCAAGTGTGGGCATTTTGAACTGATACAGGCGCTCCATGGTTGTGACAAGGACTCAGAGGTCTAGCTTTCTATCCCATTATCTGAGTGTGTGGTTTTCACCTCATGGTCCAAGATAGCTGCTGGAGGCTCTGCCCACATCCCAGACAGCATGAAGAGGGAAGTAGAGAGAGGCACACCTCCTTTCTTTTGAGCAACTTTACTTGAACTCTCATAAAATATTTTCACCACACCTCATCAGCCAGATACAGACTCAAAGAAGGAACCAGACAAAATTATTTATCTGGACAGCACCAGGCCAGCTAACACTAAGGCTTCTGTTACTATGAGAAAAGAAAAGAATGTCAGGAAGTGGCTGACAATTTCTTGTTAAAAAAAATTTAGGTATTATAAAAAACAACATAATATTACTGTCTGGATTTCTGTTTCCTCAACATTTTAAAGTAAATCCACTTAAAGCAGATGCTACATTCTTACAGTAAGTAGTGAAGGAAACCGACTGGTTCCAAATGACTGAACTGACTCATTAGAAAAGACCCTATGCTGGGAAAGATTGAAGGCGGGAGGAGAAGGGGACGACGGAGGATGAGATGGTTGAATGGCATCACCAACTCAATGGACCTGAGTTTGAGTAAGCTCCAGGAAAGGACTACATCAAGGCTGTATATTGTTACCCTGCTTATTTAACTTATATGCACAGTACATAACACAAAATGCCAGGCTGGATGAAGCACAAGCTGGAATCAAGATTGCCAGGAGAAATATTAATAACCTCAGATACGCAGATGACACCACCCTTGTGGCAGAAAGTGAAGAAGAATTAAAGAGCCTCTTGAAAGTGAAAGAAGAGAGTGAAAAAGTTGGCTTAAAACTCAACATTCAGAAAACTAAAAATCATGGCATCTGGTCCCATCACTTCATGGCAAATAGATGGGGAAATAATGGAAACAGTGACAGACTTTATTTTCTTGGCCTCCAAAATCACTGCAGATGATGACTGCAGCCATGAAGTTAAAAAAGACACTTAATCCTTGGAAGGAAAGTTATGACCAAACGAGGCAGCATATTAAAAAGCAGAGACATTACTTTACCAACAAAGGTCCATCTAGTCAAAGCTATGGTTTTTCCAGTAGTCATGTATGAATGTAAGAGTTGGACTATGAAGAAGGCTGAGTGCTGAAGAATTGATGCTTTTGAACTGTGGTGTTGGAGAAGACTCTTGAGAGTCCCTTGGACTGCACAGAGATACAACTAGTCCATCCTAAAGGAAATCAGTCCTGAATATTCATTGGAAGGACTGACGCTGAAGCTGAAACTCTAATACTTTGGCCACCTGATGCGAAGAACTGACTCATTGGAAAAGACCCTATGCTGGGAAAGATTGAAGGCGGGAGGAGAAGGGGACGACGGAGGATGAGATGGTTGAATGGCATCACCAACTCGATGGACCTGAGTTTGAGTAAGCTCCTGGAGTTGGTGAAGGACAGAGAAGCCTGGCGTGCTGCAGTCTATGGGGTCACAAAGAGTTGGACACGACTGAGTGACTGAACTGACTGACTGAGTGAAGGAAAAATTTCAGGTGCAATTTTACCTCCAAAAATGATAGTAAAATTCTGAAAATTATTTTATCTTATATTTAATAAGATTCAGGTTTTGTCAATTATTTTTCAGTTTTTTCCAAGAATGAAATGGTGATTATTTAATCTGATGTCAATCTGATGAGAAATAATTATCTAATATTTCTTTTTTTCCATTTGTCTTTCACTGTTTGATTGCAGAAAGAATTTCTGTGTGAAAATATGCATCAGTTTTACCAAGAACCTCTCTTAGGCCTTTGATATTCAAATCATGCTTAGAGAATCTATCCTAGTATCAAAATTCCAGATGTTTTACTAAAGATTTTTCACTGGTCTACTTCTGCTGGACTCTCATATGTCAGGAACTTTGAGAGTGATAGAATGAATTTTTCAGCAGTACTTTAATTAGTGTCATGAAATGTTGTACCACTTGCAAGATATGCAAACTCTATTTGCAACTGGTTTTTATTACCAGATGTTCACAATTTACAATCTAGTAGAGACTCATCTACAAATATTAGGATGGATTGGTAGAAATAGACACTACTCTTTAGCAAGGAGGATTTTTGAATGTGTATTAACATGATAAGTCATTGGCAAGTGTTTTTGCATCATGAAGACTCTTGTTTCCATTGACAATCTTATAAATGCAGTTTTTTAGATAACAAAGTTTTGGATAGTGAGGACTTCCTATTTTTTGCCCTGTATGTTGTACTTCAGTTATGAAGTTAGGAAAAGAACTAGAAATTGTGTGCGTACACGAAGGGAGAGAATTAATCTACCATATATCAGGTGCTATTCTAGAAAGTATTTTGCATGCTATTTCATATAATCCTCCCAATAAGCCTATAAAATAAAGTCTTAATTTCCATTTATAAATCAGAAAATTTATAGAATCTCAATAATTTACAAGTGTAAACAGCATAGTAGTGCTCTCATTGAAGGTCTGCCTCCAAGGGCCTATGCTCTTTACTCCAGAAATACGTTATGCTTCAAGTTTTTGATCAGCTTGTTTTTAAGGACTGTCATTGTAAATGGAAAGAACAAGAAGGATAGAATGTTTCTTTCTAGTTAATTTAAAACAAATCAGGCTTGAAACTTCCTTCAAGGCTGGAGGCCTTATTATCTTTATTTCTCAGTGCCTATGCACATAAACAGGGTCCTCAGGTGGCTCAGTGGTAAAGAAACTGCCTGCCAGTGCAGGAGAAACAAGAGGTATGGGTTCAATCTCTGGGTGCCTAAGATCCCTGGAGGAGGAAATGGCAACCCACTCCAGTATTTTTGCCTAGAGAGTCCCATGGACAGAGGAGTCTGGCAGGCTACAGTCCATAGGGTCGCAAAGAGTCAGACACAACTGAGCGACTGAGCATGCATGCATGCACACACATAAATTAAGAGGCATTCAGCTGCAAGAAATTGAAACCCATGGCAATTGACTTTCAGACCGGTGATTATCAAAGTGTTATCCCTGGACCAATAACATCAGCATCTCCTGGGAACTTGTTAGAAATGCAAATTCTCCACTTCCACCCTGGGTATACTGTCAGAAAGTCTGGGGGTGGGCTGAGAAATCCATGCTGTTAAGGCTCAGGGGGTATTCTGACTAAGGTTAAAGTTTGAGAACTTTGAGAACTGTTTTAGACAATAAAGAAATTACGTTCTTCACTAAGCAGGAGGTACAAAGACAGAGCATCTCTGGGTACAACAGGATCAGGGCCAGGTTCTATTTCTCTGTTTCTCTTTCATTTTCCTCAAGCTGACTCCCCTTCATGGCCTCAATACCTAGAGGCAGAAAATGAGCCATTACTTCATTTTTGAAGAAAGAAAGAGTGGATACACCCTTTGAGAAGTCTCCACAAGAGGTTTGCCCTCATGTTTCAAAGGCCAGAATTCTGTCACCTAGCAACACCTTTAGCCAATTACTGGCAACTTGAATGGCACCAATGTAATTGGCTGAAACCAATCAAGACCCCACCCCCTGCCATATGGCCATACCAAGGAGGAAGCATACCTGAATAAAAATGAAGCAAGGAGGTGATCTATGGGAATAGATACCGTATAGTGTCAACTACGGTCACAAACGTGGTTGATTCACACTGCCGCTAATTCTTACTACAGAAGAACTTCAACTCGTAATCTGTACATTTGCTTCAATAATCTGACTAATTTGTTAGCCTTTTAGAATTTCAGGTCTAAAGCAGCAACCGACAGATCACTTTTATATTTTGGTGATTAAAGTCTGACATTTAGAATGTGGCATCATTTTGAGATCTGTTTTATCTATTTTAGCTAAATATTCTATATTTTTATATCAAGCTCGAGATAACTATAATTAAAAGGACAAAAAATTATGATTAAAGTATGTATTTTCCCTCTACAGTATTTGTGCTTCTTCAAATGACAGGTGTTTCTTCAGAAAGGAAATTCTACTCATTGCTATCTTTGTTATCTTTCCTATAGCAAAAAATGAATTTTAAATAATGACTTTTCAGAAGAGAGAAAATCTGAAATGATGAGCAGATTGCTTTGATCACTGCTTTGTTGAACAAAACAGACAGTTGTTTGGAGACAGGTTGCAATACAACAAACATTTAATTTTTGCTTGATTCACACATGAAACTATCAGTTGGGAAGGTTAGTAATTACCAAATCCTCAATTCAATCAGACATGAATGCCACACAGCCCTGTGCTTGTTTAGCTGTAATATGGAATTGATCTCAGCAGATGTAGTAAAATAGTTCATATCCATAACGCCTGAAAAAATTCACACAGCCTGCATTTCATTGTTGCTCTGTACTACAGCCCTCCCCAACTCTCCCATTTCTTGAGTTTTTCAATTAAGTGCTTTCCTTATTTATATTCTACATCTGATCAAACACCAAAAAATGTGGATTAGTCACATTCCTAAATAAATTGAAACATTATGTAACAAGTGTCCCAGCAGTTTGAGAAGGAACCTCAAAGTGGCATGTTGGAAAGAGCCCTGGACTGGCTTTTTCTGGCTTCTCATCCCAGCTCTACCATCCACATATATGATGATCTGGAGTGATTTAATTCACACCTCAGGCCTCAGATTTCAGCGGTAAAATTAGAAGATTGGCATTGGCTATCTCTCAGTTCTACTACAGTTAGAACTGCCTGGACTGAAGAAAGATCAAAGGAGAGGCAGCTTGCCACAGTGTAAAAAAAACCCTGAAGTTGAAATCTCAGCTCAGCTACTTATTAACTGTGTGACCTTGGGCAAATGATTTAAAATCTCTGAGAGTGTTTTCTCATAGATAGAAGAGAGATAATATCAACCTACTTCTCAGGAGGTTGTGAGACTTTGAGAAAAATATTAGAAGAGACTGGCATTGTTGATGCCTATAGTTGTTACTATTATAATTTAAATGAAGAGGAAGAATCCACCTTATTTTTTTCTATCCCTCACTACTAAAATTCTTTCAGCAAAAAACCCAAATACACACCAAAAAGCAGGTGGAGCCAATATCTCCATATTCTTGCCACCCTCTCATTCATTAATACTTTACTTTCAAAAAATTGACACCTTAGGTTAATACAAGTTATATGTCAATAAAGTAGGGCAAAAACAACCAGAAAAGTATGATTGCATCAGAGTATACCTTGAAATGCTGTGTCTTCAAGGAAAACTCATGAAGGGGTCTATCTCCTTCGCTCTGTGAGAGGAGGAGGAGAAGGAGATAGAGTAGTTGACAGCTGAGGGCATTTTTCTTTTCTGAGTTTTACTTGAATGGGCTCAAGGTATCTTGCAGTCATCAAGTCTCTTTACTCCCATAAACTAGCCCTATAAATTCAGAGTTGCCACAACCCTGTTTATCAAGTAAGTAAAAATGAAAGCACTAGATGAAATACAAATGAGAAAAAGCCAGAAGTCATAGCTGGATAAGGAAGTCCCATCTCTTTTGTGAGTCAGCAAATCCTAACTTCTGCCAAGGTTGACTCAGGAATCCCTAGTAAGTCTGAAAAGACTACCACATGAGAAACACAAGCCTTTGTTTGTTTTTGTTTTTTTATAAAATCTGAGCATGAAGGAAATCCTAAACCAAATATGAGAAGATATGGGTTAACACCACAATTACGATACATGTGAGTTAGTTAACCTCCATGAGACTATTTTCTTACTAGAGAAAAATGAAAATAATAGTATCTCTCTCTGTGATGATCCAATATCACTGGAAACAGCCATTTTAGAAATTTACTGTACAAAATTGGTAGAATTCAACAGTTGCAGGGGCTTTGTTTCACCACAATGATCTTGGGTGCCTGTGATATGGGGAGCATTTGACTGGTGGGGATCAGAGATGCCACATATCCTGCAATGTGCAAACAGTCTTGTACAAGCAAAAACTGTTCTGCCTTTAATCAATTTTCTAATGTCACAGACTTCAATTTGAGAAGTCAGACATTTGTGTAAGTGAAAAAGTTGTTTATAATAATCCGAGTGTAGATCCTTACTTAAATTAATACATAAACACCAAGGAGTTTTGCATGGTTGGAATATGCACCAAATTTTCCAGATGAAAATTGCCATTTAAATTGAAGAAATACAGAATTCAGTTTTGTTTAGAACCTATCTAGCAAAAGCAGCATTGAGTCACAAATATAACACATGTGTTTTAGTTTTAATTTGTAACTGTAGTGTTTATGGCAATTCACACATACATACATATATATAAACACACACACATATATACATGTATACACACACATACACATTTATGTTGTTGTTTAGTCACTAAGTCGTGTCTTACTCTTTTGCGACCCCATGGATTGTACAGCCCGCTAGGCTCCTTCCGTCCATGGGATTTCCCAGGCAAGAATAATGGAGTGGGTTGCCATTTTGTACTCCAGGGGAGCTTCCTAACCCAGGGATCAAACCCAAATCTCCTGCATTGGCAGGTGGGTCCCTTACCACTAAGCCACCATGGGAGCCTATATGCATTTATAGACATACACATATATGTACTTACAAAACATTTATTTTTCAAATGTGAAAAAAGTTTAAACAGGAAGACATTAGTTGAATATTATCTTAATTTCGAATCTGTGAATTTTATGTATGTGCAAGCATTTGACTACTCCTTGATTCTCTTAGGTGAGGTGTTCCTCAGTATTTACATATTGAGACACATATTAATTGATTATACATTACTTTTGCATCATTGCCTTTTATACTACAGTGAGGACATTTTATTGAAGTTTTTGAAATTATGCTTGTAGATAAGCTATTTTATCTATGAATTTAATTTCAAAATAGTAAAGGGCAGCAGAGAATATGTGCTTTATAAAGTAAGAGCTGGAACTGAGAAGGTTGAGGACTACATGAAAGAAATGTAAATGATTGCTGTTTGTCCTTGGTTTTGCACAAGAGACTGACTAGATTCAAATTAGCCAGGGAGAGATGGGTCTCTGCTCTTTATGATGTCAAGGCTGCTACAGTAAACATCTCCCTACTGGCTTCTTTTGTCCTTTGGTGTGTGTGTGTTACTTACGGTTTGCTAAGGTTTTCCATGGACAGATCATAGACAGTTTTCTGAAAGAAAAGTCAACTCTGGGTGTGAGAGGTAATCCTAAGGAACAATGACTGCTGGCATAACTGCACCCTTAATTTGATGTCTATATGTGTGTGGATGCCTGGGAGTTCATGAGAATGAAGGAGTGTCTTTTGTCAGCAACTCTGCTAAGTGCCAATTACGGCATTCTAATGTGGTTATATCCTGGGCTGTGTTTAATGTATTGTTCTACTTCTAACCACTAGCTGAGAAAACTTTTTCCAGAATTTAAGCATGTCCAAATGCATCTGAACATTTGAGGAGAGAAAAGAAGACATAAGCCAAAAGTCAAGAATGAGACTCATTTCCTACCCTTAGCCCATGTGCTGGACAACTCAATAGACAATAACCTGTTCACTCAATCACTCTGTGAACTGTGAATTCATACTCTATTTCCTTAATTTATATTTGAGGAAATAGAAATTAAAACGAAAGGCATATATCTAGAGCTTCATAGACACATACAACATTTGGGAACACATCACATTATCTGATTCCAGAGGTGACAGTCTTTCCAAGGTATGTCTCTTCTCTCTGTCCCAAGCATGTCCAAATGGATTCATCTACCCAAATAGTCCTTGAGTCCCAGCTGTGGGAAGGAACAGCAGTGGATATGAGCTTGGCTTTGCCCTTTGAGAAGCTCACAGAATTATCGGCTAGCTAGACAAATAAATAAGAGACTACTGGGGCCAAGGGGTCAACACAACTACAAAGGACTGTCTGTAAAGATGACCACCATCAGCTTCCTCTCTACCTGGGCGTGATGCTCCTTCCATTGAGAGGTGAACCCATCTTCCCTCTCCTTGAATCTATACTGTTCTTGTGATTTGTTTTGGCCTATAGAATGCAACTCTATACCCAATGATACCATTCTAATGGCAGAAAGTGAAGAAAAACTAAGGAGCCTTTTGATTAGGGTAAAGGAGGAGAGTGAAAGAGCTGGTTTAAGACTAAATATTAAAAAAAAAATCTAAGATCATGGCATCTGGCCCCATTACTGCATGGCAAGTAGAAGAGGAAAGCAAGAAGAAGTGACAGATTTCCTCTTCTTGGGCTCCAAAATCACTGCAGACGGTGACTGCAGGCATGAAATCAGAAGATGATTGCTTCTTGGCAGGAAAGCGATAACAAACCTAGACAATGTGTTGAAAAGCAGAGACATTACTCTGCCCACAAAGGTCTGTATAGTCAAGGCTATGATCTTCCCAGTGGTCATGTATGGTTGTGAGAACTGGACCATAAAGAAGGCAGAATGCCAAAAAATTGGTGCCTTTGAACGGGTGCTGGAGAAGATTCCTGAAAGTCCCTTGGAAAGCAAGGAGATCAAACCAGTCAATCATAAGGGAGATCCTAACCCTGTATTTTCACTGGAAGGACTGATGCTGAAGCTGAAGCTCCAGTATTTTGGTCATCTGATGTGAACATATGACTTATTGGAAAAGCCCCTGAGGGCAGAAGGAGAAAAGGGTGTCAGAGGATGAGATGGCTGGAAGGCATCACTGATGCATAAACATAAACCTGGGCAAACTCCTGGAGATGGAGAGGGACAGGGAGGCGTGGCATGCAGCAATCCATGGGGTCATAAAGAGTCAGACACAACTGGGTGACTGAACAACAACAGCAACAATAGACTGCAACAGCCGTGCTACTACGCCAAGTCTGTACCTAAGCTTTAAGAGTCCTGAAAGATTCCATGTTCATCCTGCTGGACCCCTGAGATACCCTGAAGAGTCTAACTATCCATCTGGAATGTGAGGCTTCATTGTCTTCCATGTATCCCAGCTGCTCCCGTTGAGGCATCACACATGGAAAGAAAGCTTCTGGGATCCTGGAGCCCCCATTAGGTACTGCTAATAACACACAGAGCTGAGATGACCCATGACTGCTGAGCCTTGCTTAAATTCTTCACCCACAGAGTACCAAGCAATGAAATCATTTTTGCTTTAAATTATCTACCTTGGGATGCTCTATTACAGGGAAGTAGACATCAGACTGTGGAAAATTCTGAAAGAGATGGGAATACCAGACCACCTGACCTGCCTCTTAAGAAACCTATATGCAGGTCAGGAAACAACAGTTAGAACTGGACATGGAACAACAGACTGGTTCCAAATAGGAAAAGGACTATGTCAAGGCTGTATATTGTCACTCTGCTTATTTAACTTCTATGCAGAGTACATCATGAGAAACGCTGGGCTGGAAGAAGCACAAGCTGGAATCAAGATTGCCGGGAGAAATATCTATAACCTCAGATATGCAGATGACACCACCCTTATGGCAGAAAGTGAAGAACTAAAAAGCCTCTTGATGAAAGTGAAAGAGGAGAGTGAAAAAGTTGGCTTAAAGCTCAACATTCAGAAAACGAGGATCATGTCATCTGGTCCCATCACTTCATGGGAAATAGATGGGGAAACAGTGGAAATAGTGTCAGACTTTATTTTTGGGGGCTCCAAAATCACTGCAGATGGTGACTGCAGCCATGAAATTAAAAGATGCTTACTCCTTGGAAGGAAAATTATGACCAAACTAGATAGCATATTGAAAAGCAGAGATATTACTTTGCCAACAAAGGTCCATCTAGTCAAGGGTATGGTTTTTCCAGTGGTCATGTATGGATGTGAGAGTTGGACTGTGAAGAAAGCTAAGTGCCGAAGAATTGATGCTTTTGAACTGTGGTATTGGAGAAGACTCTTAAGAGTCCCGTGGACTGCAAGGAGATCCAAGCAGTCCATCCTATTGGAAGGACTGATGCTAAAGCTGAAACTCCAATACTTTGGCCACCTCTTGTGGAGAGTTGACTCACTGGAAAAGACCCTGATGCTGGGAGGGATTGGGGGCAGGAGGAGAAGGGGACAACAGAGGATGAGATGGCTGGATGGTATCACTGACTCCATGGACATGAGTTTGGTTGAACTCCAGGAGTTGGTGATGGACAGGGAGGCCTGGCATGCTGCAATTCATGGGGTCACAGAGTCAGACACAACTGAGTGACTGAACTGAACTGAGACATCAGAGACAGAAATAGTATGGAACACCTGGAAGTGAGAGAGAGCCCAGTGGGGGACACTGAGGAGGATTCATTGAAGAAGCAAAATTTGAGCGGGACCTCACAGGCGTGAGTGGATCCTCAGGAACATTTTTTTTAGCCTCGCATGTGTCCTACCTTAGAAGCAAAACACAGCAAAACAGCACTTATCAAAATATAAGACAAAAGCTCAAAGAACCAGAAGTTTTGCCTTTGAAACAAGAAAGAATGCCTCCCTTCTGCTGCCATCTGAAAGAGACCACTGAGGAGTAAACAACATTATTCCAGACATGAGTTCAAAGAGGCTCCCCAGCTCAGGGTTCCTTTTCAAGCTTTCCTCCAAACTGAGGTCTGTCCCCTATTTCTCTTCAAAGATTCCCCCTTAACCTCACCAAGTTGCTTTATTTGCAGCCATAAAAACATGCTAAGAAGATTTTTCCCTTATTTAGTTTCTTCATTTTTATGACTTCCAAGGGAAGCAGTTTCCAGTGCCTTTTTCCTAGTAGGTACTCTTGAAATGGGTGTTGAATTACATAGTACTGAATATGCAATTAATTTGTCATAAAGAAAAAAAAATTTGCCAAGGAAGCAATAAAAGTCAGTGACTTTTGCTAAATTTCTTCTCACCATTTCTAATGAGTCAACATGTGTTGAGAAGAAGAAATTAGTCAGAGAACATATGCTATTATACAGCTTCACTTTTGCGAGAGTGAGTCAGAGATTCCCTTGTTGTGGTGTTCTGGGCACCTGGTTGGGATGAGTAGGGTTAGGGGTGAAGAGAAGCTCTTTCTTGAAAGACTTAAAAGGAAATCCTAGCAGAGAAGTGTTTAAACAGTCTCCAATTAAGCAAAAGCAAACCATAGTCAGACTTTGGTTCTACAACTATGGAAAAATATGACATTGTTCTCTCCCATCCCATAAATCATCCCAGCTTCTAATTGGTCTCAACAAATCCACTGACCCCCTACAAAAGATTAAACAGGAGCAAGATACGCATTCATGGTGATGATTTCATAGCAGACCTGACCAGATAAACAAGTGTTTGATCCAGTGTATTCTACATGTGCTTTGTTTGAGACATTACTATGTGCTGAGCACTAAGCTGGGGTGAGGGAGTCCAAGATAAGTAAGCTTAGCAAGCCTTAGCAGGCACCACTTCAGTGAAAGAGATAAACAACCAGGACTTACAGGTGTGGGAATGATGGGGGCAAATGCGCGTGAATCTGTGGGAAGAGTTTGAAATGGAATTCGTCTGCTTCTACTACTTCCAATTTGAAATGAAAGTTTTGGTTTTTTTTTTTTTGAGATGGATTTAAACCCTACCCTGAGAGTAGAGATGGCTTCTTTGGTGGCTCAAATGATAAAGAATCTGCTTGCAATGCAGGATATGCAGGTTCGATCCCTAGGTTGGGAAGATCCTCCAGAGAAGGGAATGACCAACCACTCCAGTATTCTTTCCTGGAGAATCCCATGAACAGAGGAGCCTGGTGGGCTACAGTACATGGTGTCACAAAGAGTTGGACACGACTGAGCGAAACACACACAAACACACACACAAACACTGAGAGTGGAACTTGAGGACAGGAGAAAGGAATATGGTTACCTTCTTATATTTGGACAATTATATCTATATTAAGCATATTTCTGGAACAAAGATGGGGGCCTATATCTAACATATTCTGACAAGACAAAATTTTGAAGTAGGTTTTAGGAAGGGAATGTTATGGACTGAATGTCTCCCCGAAATTCTTATGTTGAAACCCTAATCCCAATGTGATGGTAAAAGGAGGTGGGACTTTGGGGAATTAGTTAAGTCATGAGGGTGGAGCCCTCCTGAATGGAATTAGTGCCGCTGGGAGAAGAAGCTGGACAGCTGGACAGCTCTCTCTCTCTCTCTCTCTCTCTCTCTCTCTCTCTCCTCTCTGCTGTTTAAGGATACAATGAGAAGATAGCATTTTGCAACTCAGAAGAAGGCTCTCATCAGAACCCAACCAGGCTGGCACCCAGATCTTGAATTTCCAGGCTCCAGAACTGTGAGAAATAGATGCTTGTTTATAGGCCATCTGGTCTATGGTACTTTGTTATAGCAGCCTGAGCTAAGACAGCATGAAATCAAAGATTGTAGTATCCATAGAACAATGAGGAAGAAAAAATGTGTTCACTTCAAGGCCAAGTTCAGGGCCCTTGCCAATCTCTGTGTTATTGCATATAGTTAAAAATGCTTTCTCTAAGTCCTACTGCTCCAGTAATTAATAATATTAGGGCAATGACTACAGTGTATTTGGAAGGTGCTTTTTTTTCCCCACAGTCTTAATTATTAAAAAAAAAATGTACTAGTAACTGGAAGGAGAAACATATGGGAGGGCACAGAAGTGGTAAGCAATTATTTTTAAGTTGGATATAGTCAAGCCTCACTTTGGCAAGGACCCAACCAGTAAATATCACTGTGGGAATGCTAACATGGAAACTGGTTTCATCTTTGTTTATTTCATATTTAATAAACATTTATGGGGAAGCTGTGTGCAGGGTATCGTGCCTCCTACAGACCTGCTCTTCCATCTGCCTGGTCAACCTTTCCACAGAGATAGATTGCCAGGAACCAAGCTCAGCAGGTCCAAAACAAAACTTATCTGGCCCCCAAACCTGTTCCTCCACCTGTGTTTCTTATCTCAGTAAATGATACCACCCTCCTCCAAATGCTCAGGCCCCTACCTTTGGAAGCATAGTAGCCTTCTCCTCTCACTGTTCCCACATATCCCATCCTATTGATATGATCACATTTCCTCCTCAGCCCTTCTTTTCATTTAATTTTTCAAGCAACTTCTTGTCTGATCTGTTCAACCATCTTCTAAATGATCTCTCCATTGTAAATGGGCAGCTCTTCATTTTTACCACCTGCTATCTATTTGCTTTTCCAGTCAACCAGTAGTTGTTGGGGAGAGAGAAACTCTTTCTGTTTTCATGGATTTGAAGAAGAGAGGCTGGGAGATCTACAAGTAATATAGTGGTCTTATGACCACCATGGGAGAGCCTTGTCAGAAAGCGGAGCTACCACAGAGAAAGCACGTTTCATCCTACTCCTCTAGTAAGGACATAAATATAGTTGTACATGTACGTTTCCCCCATCACCCTCCAAGGTGATCCATGTATCACAGCTTATTATCAGTCTGTCATAAAGTTCTAGACATTCCTCTGGTTAAAACTTATCGTGAATCCCAATCAGGCAAAGAATAAAGTCTAAACTTCTTAGCATTACCTAAAATCCTTATGGGCTTCCCTGGTGGTTCAGACGGTAAAGCGTCTGTCTACAATGTACAAGACCTGGGTTCGATCCCTGGGTCGGGAAGATTCCCTGGAGAAGGAAATGGCAACCTACTCCAGTACTCTTGCCTAGAAAATCCCATGGATGGAAGAGCTTGGTGCAAGCTACAATCTGACCTTCATCTAATTTTCTATCACTTTTAAATTTTCTTTCAAAATATTTTAAGTATCTCCTGCCAATGTAAGTCCTCCAAACAGGCATTTAACTCTCATGCTTCTGTCATTTTTCTCCCCAGACTTTCCTCTATTAGGAATGTCCTTTCTCCACATTTCTGCTTGTTGAACTATTCAAACTGAAGCCCAACTCAACCGCTACTATCAAAGTGAAACCTTCTTTGCTCCAACTCCCCATTCTCAGGCTTAATTAATAGTTTCCTCCTTGGTGTGAATCAAGCATCATGGCACTTACTATGTTGTGCTTGGTGTTGCCTATTTGTGTCCCTGCATTTGCCCTTAAATTGTGAGTCTCTTAAAGGGAGGATCTATGTCTCTCATCCTTTCAGATCCCAGAGTCCTTCAAATGTTTGTTGAATCAATAAATCAAGGAATAAATAAATAAATAATCCGTATTTTCTTCCAACACAAAAGTATTCTAATCTTTAACAACTTGGAATCCCAGACATGCTTTTGTTTTTACCAGAATAATAACAATAACAAACACTTATACAGTACTCATTATGTACCACATACTGGTCTAAATGCTGTGTGGTTATTAAGCCATTTAATCATCACAATAAGGTGATGAGGTTAAGCATTACCACTACTATTACTACTATTCAATTTGAAAAATAAAGCCCAGACAGATTAAGTAACTTTCCCAAGGTCGTACAGCTAAATTATAGAGCTGACCCTTGAACTCAAACACACTAAATCTCACGTCAGCTCTGCAACCACTATACCACCTCACCACTCACAAGACTTTGAGGGAAATGTTCTAGCTTACTCTTATTCAGTGCAAAACATACAATTACAACTGTGCAAATCATTTGATAATCCCATTTTTAACAATCTGATGAGTCTTGTAGGTGTTGTTGAGGATGTACAGTGACGGGAACATGCATTTGCTACTGGCGATGGTATAAATTGGAACAACCATTTTGGAAAGCTGTTTGGCATAATGAATTAAGGTTGAAGATAAATAAAACTTATGATCCGTCTATACTACTCTCAGCCACAGACATGCTATATAAATCTGTGTCCACGTGCACCAGGATGAAATGTACAAAACTATTTATACTATTGTTGTTTATAACAGCCCAAGTGTCCCAGGTTGTCTTCAGCTGTAGAATGGATGAATATATTATGTTATATTTGTACAATGGAAAGCTGCATAGCAATGAAAATAAATTAACTAGTTTCACCCAAACACACAGATAAAATTGAGTGAAAGAAGACAGTTACAAATGAATGTGTCTGATTTTACTCACATAAAATTCAAAAACTAGCAAAACTAAACTACATGGCCTGTTGATTCATCTTTGGGTAATAAAATTAAAAATCAGCAAGAGAGTAATTATCTACAGAAGTCAGGCTAATGGTTACCTTGGGGAAGGTGACAATTGCTGTCAGGAAGAGGTATTTAACAGGAACTTCTGGGTGTTGGCAACGGACTACTTCTTGACTCAGACGGTCGTTATACATGTGAGCATTTTAAAATAATTAAAATTAAACATAATACTTCTCTGCATGTTAATTAGATTTCACTATAAATAATGATTTTTTAAAGGATAAATGAAAAAAAAAAAAGCCCAAAGAAAGAGTGAGAATGGGAAGAAAGGAATTGGGGACATTAGCTATCTCTGTCCCCTTTTCTTGGGGTCACATTCAAGATGAAAAGTCCCAGAGAGAGCATCCTATTTAGTCCATGCCACACGCCTGAAACTGCCCAGGGAGAGATAGGAAGCCTCTGGGGTACCATGTGGGGCCCTCCAGAATGCATACTAGGGAATTAACAGGAAGAGGGATTTGAATGCCAGAAGGTACCCAAACTAATAAATATCCTATGTAAGTTCTAGAAACTCTCAGAGTTTTTTTTCTCACCTGTTAAATGGGGGATAATAGTTCATGTCCTCATTATCTCATCTTACTTAGAGAGAAGACCTAAAATTACTCTGAAAATCTGAAAGTTCTGCATAAAACACATAAGACTTGATTCACAAGAGCAAACCAAGGAGGCTAAGCCAAAAATGTACCGCATTATATTTTATGGTAAACCCTTCAGAGGACTAACCCCATTTCTAGAAACAAGGCTGGGTTGTGGCCAAACTGGTCAAACACTCTGACTGGAAAAGAACGTGAAAACCAGCAAGGAAATTAAAAAACAAAAACAAAAAAAACCCTTTCATTCTTTCTGTTCTTCTCGAGCAGAGAACAACGAAGCCACAGGCCGGTGAGTTTTGGCAACTCTGCCACAAACCAAACCACAGAAGCATGTAGCCCTCCAACGCACACGATTATGGTCGAGGTTGCTTTGTAAGTTGGAACCTGCTCTAACATTCATTTCAAAAAAAGCTTTTAGGGCTTTTGCTTGTTTTGTTCTCCCTTTCAACAAGAAAATCAGGGAACAACAAAATTCCACAAATTCTTTCATATAAATTATTGACCAGCTTTTAGGGTAACCTTTGTTATGCTAGAGTTATCTGGTACAAATGCACTTCCTGGAAACAAAACAGAAAGAAATTGAATCCCTAGAGTCACAACTTTGGTGCAGGCACAATCTGTGGTCATCTAGGTGGCAGGAGGCTGGAAGCTTCTCCTCCCACACCTTTCTATTAAAGGAAAAATGATAACATCGATTCAATACCTCTCAAATGAGACCAAGATTTCCTTGTGTTTTTTTTTAAGTATTTTTTGGTTGTTTCACTTTTCTTTCATTTTCTCTTTACTCAGTTTATTCACCTGTCTTGGGTAAATCTGCCAATCTGGCTGAGTGAAAGAATTAACACCAAAACAAGGTCATTACCCTATTTAGAAGGAATGCACTGAGGGAGAATGTAAAAGACTGGGAGTTTATGAAGCTTGTTTTCCAGATTGTATCACAGCAGAGATACAAAAATTTTCCAATAAATAACATCCCTCACTGAACAAATAGGTACAGTTTCAGCACAGAATAAGGTAACAACCTTTCAATGATGACTAGTTTTATCATGAGAAAAATAGACATGCATTTCAGCATGGTGGGTTAGGTAGCATTTAAAAGCGCATATGAGAATGAAAAATTGCTTATAACCCTACTACCCAGATAACCATGTAATATTGTGATATACATCTCTTCCATGGTATTTACTCTTTTCTGTTTCAAATTATGTTCATTTACCCTATCCAACATGTCTCACCAGAAGTTTCAAAATATGCCTAAGTAAAATTTGGAGTCTCAAATGTGAACACATTAATTCATCCCATTACAAAATCTAGAGTTCCAAAAGTGAAGTCTCCAATCTAGTTTACTTGTATTAATAACAAGTCAATCAAACTATAGTATTTCCCCTCATCAATTTCTCATTTGCCTTGTTTCAGGTAGTGAGTTCTCATTTAGGGCCCCAAAATATACCAGACTGTATCCTTGTCCGTTTTCCACTGTAAAGGGCAAAGTTCTGCCAGCAACACCCAATTTCCGAAGCCCCTGGATTCACATGTTCAGAAAATACAGGTTAATTCTCAATCACTCCAGCAATTAACCTAAATAAAATGACCTCCCACGTGTGGTCAGTCTGCACCACAGCAGGCACGATCGCCACCTAGGGGGAAGGGAGATCAGTTGTTCCGAATATCTCCCCCAATATACTGCTTGCCTTGTAATCTGGCTTATATTGTTTTTGGAAGCATACTTTGGTTGGAGATTTTTTAGCTATAGACATGTTGCTCTTATTCCATTGCTTAAGGTATTTCAAATTTAATTTTTAGGCAAGTTAGAAAACACTTACCTCAGAGGTGTTTCTAGTCATATTCCAGCCCAGATGTTTCCAACTATGCCATTCAGTGCTCTCATCACCATCAATATAGGGACCCAATTCTCTCCCACCCCAACCCCAGACACAATTTCTGGGCTGGAAATAGCTTTGATGTTGAATGGAGGGGGATATTCATACCAAGTAGCACGACAAAGACCAAGTCTAGTCTCAAGACACAGATGGGTACAACCTCTGATCATCAGGCAACTGGTGAAGCCCAGTGGGGACCAACTTCCCACCTGGACCTGCTGGTGAATTTACTGTCCTGGGCCCACATTCAGGTGATAGGATACCGTCACTTTTTGGTCCTGAGCAGTTGGCTAGCAAACACAAGCCCTTTGAATATAGTCCTTCTAAGTGGCCCTTCTCCAAGGCCAACAGCCTCCTTTTAATTTTAATTTTTTTGGATACCTCCCCCAGGATGAACTCCTAGATTATGGTTATCTCTCATGACTTTCTTATTTTCTCTTTCTTACTGCAGTCCACCATCACCCAATTTTCACCTCACAGTCAGAGCAATGAAACATTATTTCATTATCACTAAATCTTAAAACAGAATCACTGGCAACAGAAAAGCCAATTCTTCTGTCCTTTAGAGCTTAATCTTTACCCCTCTGAGAAATATCTGCAAATCATCCTATGGGGAATACTGTCTGCTCCCCTAACTTAAAATGGATTAGAATCTTCTAATGTAAACAAGGGGAAAAAAGGAAGAAAAACAACATGGCCTTGCTTCCCTCATTATAGCTGCATTTATACAGGGTTTGTTCCCAAACTTTAAATCCAACATTAAAAATCCTTTAAATAAAGTTCAACGTTCAAAAGGGAGGGGATATAGTATACCTATGGCTGATTCATGTTGAGGTTTGACAGAAAACAGCAAATTCTGTAAAGCAATTATCCTTCAACAAAAAATAAATAAAAATACTTTAAATCACTCCAAGTAGAGTTTACTCAAAATAAATATACTAAAGTTTGATATTTATTTTGTAAAGTAATGGATAATCTATATGCAGATGTATGGTCATTCAAAGTATTCTATCTTTATTTTTTTTTTATTTTTTAACTTTACAATATTGTATTGGTTTTTTCATATATCAACACGAATCCGCCACAGGTATACACATATTCCCCATCCTGAACCCTCCTCCCTCCCCGTACCATCCCTTTAGGTCGTCCCAGTGCACCAGCCCCAAGCATCCAGTATCGTGCATCGAACCTGGACTGGTGACTCATTTCATATATGATATTATACATGTTTCAATGCCATTCTCCCAAATCTTCCCACCCTCTCCCTCTCCCACAGAGACTAAAAGACTGTTCTATACATCAGTGTCTCTTTTGCTGTCTCGTATACAGGGTTATTGTTACCATCTTTCTAAATTCCATATATATGCATTAGTATACTGTATTGGTGTTTTTCTTTCTGGCTTACTTCACTCTGTATAATAGGCTACAGTTTCATCCACCTCATTAGAACTGATTCAAATGTATTCTTTTTAATGGCTGAGTAATACTCCATTGTGTATATGTACCACAGCTTTCTTACCCATTCATCTGCTGATGGACATCTAGGTTGCTTCCATGTCCTGGCTATTATAAACAGTGCTGCGATGAACACTGGGGTACACGTGTCTCTTTCCCTTCTGGTTTCCTCGGTGTGTATGCCCAGCAGTGGGATTGCTGGGTCATAAGGCAGTTCCATTTCCAGTTTTTTAAGGAATCTCCACACTATTCTCCATAGTGGCTGTACTAGTTTGCATTCCCACCAACAGTGTAAGAGGGTACCCTTTTCTCCACACCCTCTCCAGCATTTATTCTTGTAGACTTTTGGATCACAGCCATTCTGACTGGCGTGAAATGGTACCTCACTGTGGTTTTGATTTGCATTTCCCTGATATTGAGTGATGTTGAGCATCTTTTCATGTGTTTGTTAGCCATCTGTATGTCTTCTTTGGAGAAATGTCTATTTAGTTCTTTGGCCCATTTTTTGATTGGGTCATTTATTTTTCTGGAATTGAGCTGTAGGAGTTGCTTGGATATTTTTTTAGATTAGTTGTTTGTCAGTTGCTCTATTTGCTATTATTTTCTCCCATTCTGAAGGATGTCTTTTCACCTTGCTTATAGTTTCCTTTGTTGTGTAGAAGCTTTTAAGTTTAATTAGGTCCCATTTGTTTATTTTTGCTTTTATTTCCAATATTCTGGGAGTTGGGTCATAGAGGATCCTGCTGTGATGTATGTCAGAGAGTGTTTTGCCTATGTTCTCCTCTAGGAGTTAAATAGTTTCTGGTTTTACGTTTAGATCTTTAATCCATTTGAGTTTATTTTTGTGTATGGTGTTAGAAAGTGTTCTAGTTTCATTCTTTTACAAGTGGTTGATCAGTTTTCCCAGCACCACTTGTTAAAGAGATTGTCTTTAATCCATTGTATATTCTTGCCTCCTTTGTCAAAGATAAGGTGTCCATAGGTGCGTGGATTTATCTCTGGGCTTTCTAATTGTTCCGTTGATCTATATTTCTGTCTTTGTGCCAGTACCAAACTGTCTTGATGACTGTGGCTTTGTAGTAGAGCCTGAAGTCAGGCAGGTTGATGCCTCCAGTTCCATTCTTCTTTCTCAAGATTGCTTTGGCTATTCGAGGTTTTTTGTATTTCCATACAAATTGTGAAATTATTTGTTCTAGCTCTGTGAAGAATACCATTGGTAGCTTGATAGGGATTGCATTAAATCTATAAATTGCTTTGGGTAGTATACTCATTTTCATGATATTGATTCTTCCAATCCATGAACATGGTATATTTCTCCATCTATTAGTGTCCTCTTTGATTTCTTTCACCAGTGTTTTATAGTTTTCTATATATAGGTCTTTAGTTTCTTTAGGTAGATATATTCATAAGTATTTTATTCTTTTCATTGCAATGGTGAATAGAATTGTTTCCTATCACAGTGAAATCCCTAGCCATAAATAGAGGAATGAGTAGAGAATTTTATAGTGTTTCTGCTTTCCTTCAGAATTTGTCCCTCTCCATTTTGATACTAAATCCTATAATTAAATCCATGTTAATAGATGTGTTTCTTACTCTGGAAAGTAAATGAGACAGTGGGGTGGCAGTTTACCAGAAGTTAAATTACCAAATAAACAAGTAAATTTTATATCTATCTGGGCTTCCCTGGTGGCTCAGTGGTAAAGAATCTGCCTGCCAGTGCAGGAGACAGGTTTGAGCCCTGGGTAGGGAAGACACCCTGGAGAAAGAAATGGCAACCCATTTCCCAGTTTTCTTGCCTAGGAAATTCCATGGATGGAGAAGCCTGGCCAGCTACAGTCCGTGTGGTTGAAAAGAGTCAGACATGACTTAAGTGACTAAACAACAACAACAATCATCTATTTAACATCTATATATGTATCTCCATAGAGAGATAAGATAGCTAGACAGACTACATTGTAACCCTACTAACAAAATATTTCTGTTAATATATTAGTGTTTTTCTTCTAGATTTTAATACATACACATTGCATACATTGCAATATACCTCTTGCAGCTAAATATTTTCATACTCCCTAAATATTTCTCAGATTCCTTAACTTTGGAATTTGCATATTCTTTTTTTTTTTGGACATAAAAATTTTAATTTTTTTGTCATCAAATTATAAAATTTAAAATTCATGCCATTTCTCTTTGTGCAATGTTTTTAAAATGTCTTCACATTTTAAAACAAAATTAATATTAATCTATACTTCATTCTATTTGTTATATTATGTGTTTTTCCATTTATAATCCAACTTTCTTCTGGTATCAGACTGTGGTAGAGAGGGCTTGCCAGGTGGCACTAGTGGTAAAGAAACCCCTGCCAGTGGAGGAGACATAAGAGATGTGGGTTTGATCCCTGGGCTGGGGAGATCCCCTAGGGGGGGATATGATAACCCACTCCAGTATTCTTGCCTGAGAAATCTCATAGACAGAGGAGCCTGGCAGGCTACAGTTCGTTGGTTTGCAAAAAGTTGAACACAACTGAATGACATGTGGTAGAGAATGAAGCCTTTCCCTCAAAATGTTGGCCAATTCTATCATCATTATTTACTTAATAATCTATTTTTCTTCATTGTTAGAAATGCTCCTTACTTTATAAATTCTTATTCTATTCTTAGAGTTTTACATGCCATGTACCTGCATGTCTACTTCTATAATAGATCACAATGATTTAATTATCAGGGTTTTATAATACATTTTATTAATCAAGGAAATTTGTTTGTTTTTCCTATATAAATATTTTCCTTTGGGTTGTAAGCTTACTAACAAGGACTATGTCACTTAAATACTATTGATCCTGTACATGGGCCCAACACCGTGTTAGGCAATAAAAATCTGTCTTATATGTAAGCTATTTTGATTTTCAAAGCTTCCTTTACACTTTTCATATGAGTTCTTACACATTCCAGTTCCCTTACTAGTATGATCAAGGTTAGTCCAAAATGGCCTAAAGCTTTTTGCCTCAAATACAGGCACATAATAGGTGCTCAGAGAGTTCTTATCTATTGGTCCATATTGCCTCCTGTCTATTCAAGAAGGACAAACTGAAAGAGAATGAGAACCATGATTTATAGTCAGTGACTTAACATTTTGATGAAGTGAAGTATAAAAAAAAAGTCTGTCCTAAACCTAAGCAAAATTAGAAACATCCTAAGATTCTGCTAGATTTGTTATCTTGCACTGCAACTGCCCTGACCAAATGTCTCTGTAAGTATCGTGTCTAGGGGAAGCATCACAGAGACAAGGGTGGTGAGTGTAGGGGTCTCCTACGGCTGCTGTAACAAATTACCACCAACTTGGTGGCTTAAAGCGACAAGCATTTATTCTCTATGGTTCTGGACATCAGAAATCTGAAATCCTTTTCCCTGGGCTGAAACTAAGAGCCACAAGGCCCCCTGAGGCTCTAGAGGAAAATGCACGTTTTTGCTTCTTTTCTTTCTTTAGAGCTACATTTTTTGCATTTATTAGTATCTGGCCTCTTCCTCAATCTTCAAAGCCAACATTAGAGCATCTTGCTTCCACCATCGTATTGGCTGCTTCTTCTGTAGTTAAATCTCCCTCTGCCTCCCTGTTATAAAGACACTTGTGATTATATTTAGGGCCTGCTCCAGATAATCCAGAATAATCTCCTTATTTTATCATTAATTTAGTCACTTCTACATCTTGGACTGCAAGGAGGTGAAACCAGTCAATCCTAAAGGAAATCAACCCTGAATACCCATTGGAAGGACTGATGCTGAAGCTGAAGCTCCAATGCTTTACCCACCTGAAGTGAAGAGCTAACTCATTGGAAGAGACCTTGATGCCATGAAAGAATGAGGGCAGAAGGAAGATAAGGCAGCAGAGGATGAGATGGTTAGACAGCATCACTGACTCAATGGACATGAGTCTGAGCAAACTCAGGGAGATAGTGAAGGACAGGAAAGCCTGAAGCTTGGCGTGCTGCAGTTCATAGGGTTGCAAAGAGTTGGACATGATTTAGCGACTGAACAACAGCAAGAACCAAGCCCCTTTGGTCACACAATGTAACCTTCACAGGTTCCAGGGATTAGGACCTGGACATCTTGTGGGATGATCATTCAGCCTTCCACAGTGAGCACCCCCAAGCCCTCTGAGTCGTGGGTGCCAGTTAATGGCCAGGAGAATGTATCATTCTCCCAGTGAATAAGTTCTATCCTGGAGATGCTTCTTGATTCACTGACAGAAAGGATATAAGCAGGTATGGAGGTTACAAAAAATTGACATAGTCCCTGACTTCAAGGGGCTCCACAATTTTACTGTTGCTTTCGTTTTTCTTTTTTTTTGTTGTTGTTATTGTTTAAATGTAGACTATATATCCTTTGAAGTGGAATTCATTTATGGTATTATTTTTTCTTTAGGAGAGGGAAAAATTTTTATTCTCTACTATTTAGGTTTAGCTGCTAGGGCATGAAAATTAGGTTCAGTTCAATTACTCAGTCGTGTCCGACTCTTTGCGACCCCATGAATCGCAGCATGCCAGGCCTCCCTGTCTATCACCAACTCCCGGAGTTCACTCAAACTCATGTCTATCGAGTCGGTGATGCCATCCAGCCATCTCATCCTCTGTCGTCCCCTTCTCCTCCTGTCCCCGATCCCTCCCAGCATCAGAGTCTTTTCCAATGAGTCAACTCTTCGCATGAGGTGGCCAAAGTACTGGAGTTTCAGCTTTAGCATCATTCCTTCCAAAGAAATCCCAGGGCTGATCTCCTTCAGAATGGACTGGTTGGATTTCCTTGCAGTCCAAGGGCCTCTCAAGAGTCTTCTCCAACACCACAGTTCAAAAGCATCAATTCTTCAGTGCTCAGCCTTCTTCACAGTCCAACTCTCACATCCATACATGACCACTGGAAAAACCATAGCCTTGACTAGACGGACCTTAGTTGGCAAAGTAATGTCTCTTCTTTTGAATATGCTGTCTAGGTTGGTCATAACTTTTCTTCCAAGGAGCAAGCATCTTTTAATTTCATGGCTGCAGTCACAATCTGCAGTGATTTTGGAGCCCAAAAAAATAAAGTCTGACACTGTTTCCACTGTTTCCCCATCTATTTACTGCCTACCATTTCCACAGATATCAAATCTTTGTCTTTCTCTAGAATGCTGTCCTTCACCCACAGAACTATCCTTAAGACTCAACTTTTCTTATTCCTCTCAATCACTCCCACAAGATTTTCTCCCAGCTCCCTGCTTCACAACATTGAACCCTGTCTGTGACATTTGTTGTTGTTGTGGTTTAGTTATGTACAACTGGTGCAACCCCATGGACTGAAGCCCACTAGTCTCCTCTCTTCATGGGATTTCCCAGATCAGAATACTCAAGTGGGTTGCCATTTCCTTCTCCAGGAGGTCTTCCTGACTCAGGGATCAAACTAGCATCTCCTGGATTGGCAGACAGATTCTTTACCACTGAGCCACCAGGAAAGCCCCATCCATGATATTTAGGTTGTCATAATCTTATCTCTACCAAAGGAACCACAAGTTCTCTGAAATCAGGGCCATGTCCTGGGTCATTACTTTCTGAAGGGGTGGGCGCACAAAGTGCTCAGAAAAAATTGTATACAAATGACTACTTTTCATCAATTCAGAGATTCACACTTTTCCATCACACTGAACATCTCCGACCCTAGTCACACAATTGATGGTTTGTCAGGGTTAACTGCCAGGCTTCTTTTCCTTCTTAGAAGCCTCATACATTTGATGAAATACAATAATTAAAAATCTTGGCCTTGCCCTTTCCTTTGGTGACCTGGTATTATCTGAATTACTCAGCATGGTGGAATGAAGAGGAAGCGATCTTGCTCTTTCCTGACCACACTGGAGTTGTATCAGAAAGCTCTTTGCTGCTATGCAACTTACTTGCTGTCAAATTCTACCTACTAGGCTATTTGTGGGACATCTGAAATGAAGGGAAATGTTTAATATGTAGAAAATAGTGGGCAAAAGACTCAGGACCTTGGTTATTCAAGGCCTGGATACAGACAACAAAAACGAGGAGTCCTCCACTCAACAGAAAGTTTTTGAAGTTCACAGATACCATCTTCCACAATTTATTTTCTCTACTGAGAAAAGAAACTCATGCAGGAAACATCTTAAAACCAAGTAAATAAAACAGAGATGCCCACAATTTCCTGCAAGTCTGATTAAAAATAGCAACTCTGCAATCATGAATGCAACTCATCTGGCAGCTGCAGGGCCATATACCTTGGGAAGCTGAAATCACTGGCAGCTGCCTAAGAACAGGGCAAGTGTGGCAGGTGTTCATACACACTGTCGTGGTGGGGCAGAGGGAGGTGAGATTTCAGACACTTGTTTTAACTAATATATACAAATGACTTCTTAATAATAAAATGTAGGCACCCAAGAATTATTTGATTTCTCATTTCCACCTCCACCTGTCCTCTAATGTCACCCTATCCATGCTCTCCCAAGTGAAATTCTAATTCCTTGCACCTCTTTTAGACAGAATTCCCCAAAAATGGGCACTGCAGAAAAACATCAGAGTTTTACTCTCCCCTCCACCATACCAAAAATATCATGAACCAATGCAGCCCTGAGCTCTGTTACGAATATTTATGGGGTTTTTTTTTCCTGCCTGAATTACAGGCACTCTGGATTGGATCTTCAAAGCAATGTACAGGGTTTAAGCTGAGCGATTCTCATGAAGTCTGTGGGAGGCACACAGCAAGAATCCTGTAATATCTCAGAGGATTTATTCCTTTTTAAGTTCTTTTATAAGAAGCCTTTGCTAAGGGATTTACAAGAACTCAAGATTATTTAGTGATAATAGAATGAGAAACGTTGCTGGAAGTGTAAAAGGCAGCCACATTCCCACCAAAAGAATTCCTGATAAATAATGTCATTATGGTACAAAAAATACAAAACAAACTTAATCATTAGCTTCTAATTTAAGGGATCTGTCAAATTTGCTTCTCCTCACTACCTTAGCTATTTTCTGTTCAGTGGGGTTCCATCAAATGTAAACGAAGAGTAGGTGAAAGAGAATGATTAATTGCTAACCTGGCGAGACCAGCCTGGACCCGTGGATTGGTGGTGGGAATTGGCTGTTGCATCTTTCATTTCCCCTATGCCCCTACACTTACCCATTAAATCCCAGATGGACCTCCTAATCAATGGAAGTGGCCAGTGGAAGTCAAATCGTGCCTTATTGAGGGATTCCCAGGTAAGATTCTCCTAAACAAAGCAAGGACTAAAAATAAAACATCCAGATAGAAACAGAACACTGTCTTTGCATGAATATTGTCATTAAAAAAAAAAAAAAACTCAGTTGCATGCCAAATTTTTAAGATAAAGATTTACGGTCAAATAAACATTTCTAAGAATTTTTAAAGAGGGCATGTATATACACAACTTTATATATGAACCCACATAATGTCTCAATTACCCAGAAAGTTTAGGACCCAAATCAAGTAAATTGTGCAATTAATTAAACTATGACCAGTTTTTCTCATCTAAATTTTTTTAAAACCTCACTGGAGAGTGTTTATAAATGCATCACTCCTCTTTCCTGTCTTATTCAGTACAGTCGTAAAATGACCACAGTTGACTCTTTTGATAATTGGGGATTTTATAGTTACTCATGGTTATTTTTTGACCATCAGTTCTATTTCTACAGAATTAGAGATTTGGAAGGCAGATTGATTCTAAGGAAAGTCCTGGAAATTATTTTAAGATCCTTGATATGAGTTTTTAAAGCATCACTTTCCTCCCCCACTTCCAAAAATAGAAAGAGGAAAATTCCAGTTAATTGGAGGTACTAGTTGAATGCTTACAATTTCACACTCTTCCACTCATCCGATTCTTGCCCACACAAAACTATAGTTGAAAGTTTTACTTCAGGATATTCAAGTAGACTATATCCCTTGAGTCATGAAAGGGTTCATTAGAAATGAAATCTCTTAAATTTATCTTTTAGGTAATTGTTAACTATGAGAATTGGTGAAACGCTTTCATTTTTCACCATTGAAGTGAATGCTGAATGAAGATCCTCTGCTGATTCACATTTTGCAAGGACTGGGATGTTTGTTTGTGGAAACGAGAAAGGGCGGCTGGTTCGCTGACAGTTTAGGTGAGAACAAGGCATGTTGAGCCATCTGTTTTGCTACCTCACCACAAGAAAAAAGGGACACTCTCCTCGGAGAACATGTGCTACTAGATACATCTTTCCAGGTGCTCAGTGGTAAAGAATCCACCTGTCAATGCAGGAGACGCAAGAGACATGGGTTTGATCCTTGAGTCAGGAAGACCCCCTGCAGGTGGAAATGGAAACCCACTCCAGTATTCTTGCCTGGAAAATTCCATGGAGAGAGGAGCCTGGTGGACTACAGTCCACGGAGTTGCAAAGAGTCTGATGTGACTGAGCACGTAAAGATGAATACTTTTTCTTTTTGTTTGTTTGCCATGCCATGAGGCGTCTGGGATCTTAGTTCCCCAACCAGGGATCAAACCTGTGCCCCCAGAACTGAAAGTGTGGAGTCTTAACCACTAGACTGCCAGGGAAGTTTCAAATACCTTTTGAGGAGCTCCACATGGAGCTAGCCTGTGGACTTCAATGAGTTCTTGGACAATCAGGTATTACTCACTTCCAAAGCCAGTTCACTCAGACCTGTATACAAAAGGGCTTCTTCTGGGAAATAGCAACCTCAAGCACGCAGAGGAAGATTTCAAGGACTTGTGTTTCTGAAGTAGTTATCTTCAAGCCAGTCAATGTGTAGGAAAAAATATATGTTACATTCCATTCTAGAAACTTCCATCTAAAGCCACCACTCTGCATTCCCTGTCACTCCTCCACAGTCTGGTCTTGCCGAAGAAAGCTTAGTCTGTAGAGGTAAGAAATAAGGGAGAAAAAGGGAGATAAATAAGGTACTCTCTTATTCCTACTTTGCCTTTCTACTTAGAGTCCAGGAGAGGTACAACTTGTCCCATGTGGTTTCATTCTTCTGTATGACTCCAGCTTCACTAAAGATAGGAGAGGCACATATAAACTTCATTCCCCTTCTCTATTGTGGTGGCAGTGATGTAAAATCACCCTTGGGATCCAAAAATGTTTGGAATTCAAATGGAGTTGTTTTCAGAGAGAAAAGGCAGGAAAAAAGGTAAAAGAATGTAAGCAGACCTTGTGAAATCATTCATATTTATATGTAACTTTCTGTTTTCAAAGTGCTTGGGGGTGCAGATGTTTGAAGAGTGAGAAGCCAAAGGGGTGGGCTGTGTCACTGATCAATTCGTTATCACTTTTTGTCTCCAGATCAGCTTCATTGCCTGCTCTGTGTGAATGGAGCTTGTTCTTTTAAGTATTTTTCCTGTGCTAGCTCGCACAATGTTTCTGGTTTGTATGGAGGTTTTTTTTTGTTTTTTTTTTTTCCATTTTTGAAGACCGAGATAAAATTGATGTAACATAAAATCCACCATTTTAAAGGTATACAATTATTTGGATTTTCAGTATATTCTGAAAATATACTGGCTTCCCTGGTGGCTCAGAGGGTAAAGTGTATGCCTGTAATGCAGAAGACCTGGGTTTGATCCCTGGGTCAGGAAGATCCCCTGGAGAAGGAAATAGTAACCCACTCCAGTACTCTTGCCTGGAAATCCCATGGACAGAGAAGCCTGGTAGAATACAGTCCATGGGGTCGCAAAGAGTCAGACACGACTGAGCAACTTCACTTTCACTTTCATGAGACATTGTTGTTTAGTCACTAAGTCATGCCCAACTCTGCTACTCCATAAACTGCAGCATACCAGGCTTCTCTGTCCAACGCTATCTCCCTGAGTATGCTCAAACTCACGTCCATTGAGTCAGTGATGCCATCCAACCAACTTATCCTCTATTGTCCCTTTCTCCTCTTGCCCTCAATTTTTCCCAGCATCACGGTCTTTTCCAATGAGTCAGCTCTTTTCATCAGGAGGCCAAAGTATCGGAGCTTCAGTTTCAGCATCAGTCCTTCTAATGACTATTCAGGATTGATCTCCTTTAGGATTGAGACATTAACACTATATAAACAAAATCACTGCAGATGGTGACTGTAGAAGCTATGCCCAACCTAGACAGCATATTAAAAAGCAGAGACATTACTTTACCAACAAAGGTCCATCTAGTCAAAGCTATGGTGTTTCCAGTAGTCATGTATGAATGTGAGGGTTGGACTATAAGGAATGCTGAGTGCCGAAGAATTGATGTTTTTGAACTGTGGTGCTGGAGAAGACTCTTGAGAGTCCTTTGGGCTGCAAGGAGATCCAACCCGTCAACCCTAAAGGAAATCAGTCCTGAATATTCATTGGAAGGACTGATGTTGACGCTGAAACTCCAATACTTTGGCCACCTGATGGGAAGAACCATCTCATTGGAAAAGAGCCTGATGCTGGGAAAGATTGAAGGTGGGAAAAGAAGGGAATGACAGAGGATGAGAAGGTTGGATGGCATCACCGACGCAACGGACATGAGTTTGAGTAGTCTCCGGGAGTTGGTGGTGGACAGGGAAGCCTGGAGTGCTGCAGTCAATGGGGTCACAAAGAGTGGGACATGACTGAGTGACTGAATTGAACTGAACTGAACTCCATACCATTTCCATCACCCCAAGAAGAATCCCTGTAAATGCTACAATTTTAGTTACCTCTCATTCCTCCATTGCTTGACAACCACTAGTCTTTTGTCTGTCTCTATAGATTTGCCTTTGCTGTGTCTGGTTTCTTTCATTTAATGTGGTGTTTTCAAGTTTCATCCATGCTATAGCATGGGTCAGTATTTCATTCCCCCATCCTTTTTCTGACTGAATAACATTTCGTTTTGTGGATATTTTATCTACATTTTCATTTACTCAGTTGATATTTGGGTTGTGTCCATGTCTTAGCTATTATGCATTTTGCTGCTATGAATATTCATATTCAAGTTTCTGTGTGAATATGTGTTTTCAATTCTCTTAAATATATGCTGAGGAGTAAACTTTCTGGGTCATATAGCAACTCTATGTTGAGCTTTTTGAGGACCTGCCAGACTGTTTTCCACAGTAGTTACACTATTTCTATTCCCACTAGTAATTTATGAGAGTTCCAATTGCTTCACATCCTAACACACACCTGGTATTCTCTGTGTTTTTTATTGTAGCCATCCTCATGGGTGTGAAGTGATATCTCATTGTGGTTTTGATTTGTATTTCCCTGGTAACTAATCATGTTTGTATGGTTTTGGTTTTGTATTTTGAACCATCTTTAGGCTTACAGAAAATGTTCAAAAATACTATTGGGGTCAAATTCTGAACTTTATATTCTATTCCATTCTTGTATTTGTCTCCTCATGTGTCATAGCATCCTATTTTGATTGTGGGAAATTTACATATGTTTTAATGTCTAGTAGTGCTTACTTTGGCCACCTCATGCGAAGAGTTGACTCATTGGAAAAGACTCTGATGCTGGGAGGGATTGGGGGCAGGAGGAGAAGGGGACAACAGAGGATGAAATGGCTGGATGGCATCACTGACTCGATGGACATGAGTCTGGGTGAACTCCGGGAGTTGGTGATGGACAGGGAGGCCTGGTGTGCTGCGATTCATGGGGTCGCAAAGAGTCGGACACAACTGAGCGACTGGACTGAACTGAACTGAGTGCTAATTCTCTCTTCTAGGTATTCTTCACTATTTCCTGGTGATCATTGCATGTTTGTTTTTCCATGTGAACTTTAGTATTGACTTGTCTATAAAATAACATCTTGGCACTTTTATTGGAGTTGCATAGATTTTATAAATTAATTTCAGGGGAACTGACAAACTTCTTAAAGTTTCATCCTATGCAAGAACAGGAAATGGATTTCTAATTGTTCAGCTCTGCTTTTGGTCTTTCAGGAGTGTTTCAAAATTGTCCTCATACAGACAGGTTTTGCTCATTTCTGGTTAAGTATTTAATCTTTTAAAATTTTTATTTTATTTTTTATTGGTGCATAGGTACTTTACACTGTTGTGTTAGTTTCTACTGTACAACAAAGTGAATCAGTCAGACATATACACATATCCCTCTTTTTTGGATTTCCTTCCCACCTAAGTTACTACAAAGCACCAAGTAGAGTTCCCTGTGCTATACAGCAGGTTCTCTTTAGTTACCTATTTTATACATAGTAGTGTATATATGTCAATCCCAGATTGCCAAAAGGGAACCCCCTTGCACTGTTGGTGGGAATGTAAATTGATACAACCACTGTGGAGAACAGTATGGAGATTACTTAAAAACTAGGAATATAACTATCATGAAAAGTGAAAAGTGTTAGTCACTCCATTGAGTCCAGCTCTTTGTGACCCCATGGACTGTAGCCTGCCGGGCTCCTCTGTCCACAGAATTCTCCAGGCAAGAATACTGGAGTGGGTAGCCAGTCCCATCTCCAGGGGATCTTCTCAACCCAGGGATTAAACCTGGGTCTCCTGCGTTGCAGGCAGATTCTTTACCATCTGAGCCACCGGGGAAGTCCTAGAACTACCTTATGACCCAGCAATTCCACTACTGGGCATATACCCTGAGAAAACCATAATTTGAAAAGACACATGTACCCAAATGTTCATTGCATTTACAAAACCCAGGACACGGAAGCAGCCTCAATGTCCATTAACGGATGGATAAAGAAGTTGTGATACATATATACAATGGAATATTAGCCATAAAAGGAACAAATTTGAGTCAGTTCTAATGAGGTGGATGAACCTAGAACCTGTTATACAGACTGAAGTAAGTCAGAAAGAGGAAAACAAATACTGTATATTAATCCATATATATGGAATCTAGAAAAAAATGGTACTCATGAACCTATTTGCAGGGTAGATGCAAATAGAGATGCCGGCATAGAGAACAGACTTGTGGGCACAGCGGGGGAAGGAGAGAGTGAGACCAATTGAGACAATAGCATTGAAACATACATTACCGTATGTAAACGAGATGGCTAGTGGAAAGTCACTGTTTAACAGGAAGCTTAACCTAGTACTCTGTGACAATCTAGAGGGACTGGGGGTTGGAAGCAGGTTAAGAGGGAGGGGACATATGTATACTTATGGCTGATTCACACTGTTGTATGGCAGAAAACAACACAACATTGTAAAGCAATTATTCTCCAATTAAAAATTAAAAGTACATATGTATATAAAAAATAAAGTCAACAAATAACAAGCAGGTAAAAAAAAACCCAGTGTCCCAATATTTCCTACTCGCCACCCCTACATTCCTTCCCCCTTGGTATCTATACGTTTGTTCCCTATGTCTGTATTTCTGCTTTGCCAAAACATTTAATCTTCTTGGCTGCTATTGTAAATGGGACGTTCATTGCCATTAGGTCCTCTGGTTTTTTTTCATATGTGAAGGCTATTTATTTTGTTTGTTAATTTTATATCCTGATACTTCACTGAATTACTACTCTGGTTTTACCATTGATTCTCTGGATTTTTCAGAGTACTGTCATATCATCTTCAAACAGGGGTCGTTTTACCTGTCCTTTTCCATTTATATACCTCTAATTAGTCTCTCTTGTCTAACTGCATTGGCTAACACATTCCATACAATGTTTAATTCTTGCCTTGTTCCTGATCTTAATGAAAATACCTATAGTGTTTTCCCATTAAATAGAATATTAGCTTTAGGACAAAGATAAACATTTTTTATCATTTTGAGAAGATATCCCTCAATTCCTATTTCCTTGAGTGTTGTTTTTTTTTTTTATGAATAGGTAATTAATTTAGTCAAAAATTTTCTCAGCATCTGAAGAAATAGTACATTCCTTGAGTATATCCTACCTGGTCATATTGTATTATTATATTTAATGTGGTATTGGAATATGTTTGCTAATATTATTGTTGCTATTAAAGTTTACGTACCTCTATAAAGACTCCATTTAATAAACTGACTTCAATCCCAGCTGGATTAGGAATTTTTGTTCAGAATTTTTGCACTCATTCATATTTATGAGTGATATTCATTTATAGTTTTCTTTCTTTGTATAATCTTTAGTTTGTGCATAATTTTATACTTGCTTCATAAAAGAAATTAGGAATTGCTTTTTTCCTTAATACTCTAGAATAATTTTTAAAACATTGGGAAACTCTGGTCTTTGAACATTTGGTAGAAATCACTTATGAATCCAGTTGGGTATGGTAACATTTTTTAGTGTGGGTTAGTTTCTTATTAACACTACTTCTTTGTAGAAATTGGTATGCTTAAACTTTTTAACTCTGATGGCATCAAATTTGGTCATTTGAATTTCCCTAAGAAATTATCCATTTTATCTAGGTTTTCAAATGGACTTGCATAGTGATCTCAAAAGTAGTTTCTTATGTGTTTTTAATTTCTCCTGCTTCAGTGATTATAACCCCCTCATCATTTTAATTTGTGTATTTGTGATTACTCTTTCTTTTCTTGATCAGGCTAGCTTGTGGTTTGTCTGTTACTTTTTTTAACCTACAATTTTGTTAATTAGATCTGCAGTTTTCCTCATCCTTGGGCATTCTACCTCAGCCCTGGGGTATGTCACTATTCCTTATATCCTTTTTTCCTATATTTGTAGAGTTTTCCTTACTTGTTACTAACCAATTCCTAATTACCTCAATCACTTTTTATAGATAATAATTCTTTATATTAAACCTTTCCCATTCAAATTATCGTGTGGTTCCGTGTCTTGACTAGATCCTGACTAGGACATTTGCCGTCTCTTGGATTTGTTCTCTTTTTTTCCACCCATTCAGTGGCCAGTTTCCTCCAGCCTTTTTGAGTCTAGATAAACACAGTATTCTTATAATATCTTGTTGATCTCCACGTCTCTAGTTCAGACTCCTCTAACCTATCTTTCATGATAACATCAGACAACTAGAAAATGCTACTAATCTATTCATGCCAAATCCCCAACTTAAAAGCCCTCGATGGGGGCACTACCCTAAATGTGAAGTCTAGACTCCTCAGCATGGAACACAAGGCCCTCTATGCTCTGGCTCCTTCTTAACTCTTGTTAACTGAATCTCTTGAGTTGCTCCTTTCTGTCTCCTTCCTTTGGCACTTTAGGCCAAAGACAATAGACAATAGACAATTTGACTATAATAGACAATTTGATGGCACCCCACTCCAGTATTCTTGCCTGGAAAATTCCATGGACGGAGGAGCCTGGTGGGCTGCAGTCCATGGGGTCGCACAGAGTCGGACACGACTGAATGACTTCACTTTCACTTTTCACTTTCATGCATTGGAGAAGGAAATGGCAACCCACTCCAGTGTTCTTGCCTGGAGAATCCCAAGGACGGGGGAGCCTGGTGGGCTGCCATCTATGGGGTCACACAGAGTCGGACATAACTGAAGCGACTTAGCAGTAGCAGAGACAATTTGAAGTTCCAGTTTGAGTATTTCTTTCCTCTTTCAACCATTGTTAAATTGCTCTTTTTGCATGGAATTCTGTTTCTGATTCTTGTCTATTTGGTGAACACAACTACTCATTCCTCAAGACAGTTCCAGGATTCATTTATTTAGGTCTATCTTCATCTCCTAGAGTGGAAAATTTCCTCAAAGAAAAGAATCATGTCTTACTTGTCTTAAATTTCCAAATTCTCCCCCAAAGTAGGTACTAGATACATATGTGCTAATGTTGAATGAATAGATGAATTTTTATAAATGTAGATAGTTCTGGTACAATGCTATGAGGTTAGGGCACTTTCAGATGTCTAAGAATTGGTAAGGACACAACAAGGCATTGTTATTCCAAGGAATTTTCTACTTTCCGTGAAGTGACCTGATGAGGGTGCAGAGTTTCCAGTCCTGAGGCCAATTCCTGGCTCCTCTACATTATAAGTTGGGTGTTCTTCTGTAAGCCATTCTGAGGATGATACTTTAATGTCACAATTACCCATAGAACTCAGGATGCCAGCTGCAAACAGAGAGTACACTCCACTTGGGTTTTGAAGAAAATTAATTCCTGGAGTCTTTGTACAGGTATGGAAGGATTAAAGAAACCAACAGGTGGGTATTGGGGCATTTAGAAACTAGCAACAGTGAGAAGTCATTACCACGTAGTTCCTAAAGGGACAAGTGAAGAAACAGTGTTCCTGGAGCCTGATATGAAGTAGAGCTATAAAGAGAGGCTTCCTGAGAGGAGGTGTATACTTAGAGATGCAGTTACTGCGAGGACGAACCACAGCACCACAGAACAGCACGGGGAGAAATACCCTGACTCCTTTCTCAGTCTGCCCTCCAAACTCTTGCTAGTGCTTCCCCTTGGCTCCTCTACTTGACCAGGAGTCACTGGTGAGGATGTCTGGGTGACATGGTCTGGAGAGCCAGCCCTGTCCTCCTCTAGCATACAGCAGGGTGGAGAAGGGCAGACATCACACGGAGGGACTGCAAGCAAAGAATCACCAGCAACTCACCTAATTTACATTTGTAGGGAGTAAAATACATATGAAAATAACATATCAGTTATAAATTTTACGCAAAAAGGGAGTGTTTCCTAAATTCAACACCATCAGACATATCAAATAATCAAGTTTATTTTCTTCTAGAAGGAACGTCTGGGATAGGTACCAGAATAATCAGAATTCTGTGGTTCTGTAGTTAGATAGCTCTCTTGGTTAGAACATGGTGATGATGAGGCCAAATTCAGAGATTTGGTCACATGAGCAGCAGTATACGGGACACAGACTACAGTCTCGGCTTCAGCTTGGCATCCAGCCATTATTTCATCCTGAGCACATCAGTAACCATTGCTTTTCAAATAATTTGCAGAAGTGTTTGTCCTACTGTAGTTATATATTAGAGGTGAGATAATCAGGCATTAGAAATGGACTTTATGTGGTGTTTCTAAAAGCCAGTCCTGGTAATTATCCAAATATCATCCAATCACCCTGTTCTATACTTCACATAATAAATGCAAAAAGCAATGCCTTATAGCAAGTGTCAGTTTGTGATTCCAGGGTATCATCCAAAGAACACTCCAAGGAGCTGCTCCTCCAAAGATTTACCCTGTACACTGATCCTGTAAACCAAAGTGAGAACACCCAGTTCTCACACTAGCGATCCTGCTGTTGGTTATCTACAATTACTTGGGAAGTTCCATCCTAAAATATTCACAAGGTACTTAGGAATGGTGATGTTTACATGTAGTCCTATAATTTCATTTATCAGATCACCTAGAAGACTTGTTCATTCCTTCAACCAAGTGTTTGCTGAGAGCCAACAGTGTGCTTTTACACAAAGCCTGACCAGCAAAATGGCATAGTTATTCCAGGCGGGGGAAGAGTGGAAAGAGGTCACAAAATGTCCAGAGCTGGATGCCTCATCAGAGAGGATATTATGTGAGTACCTTGTTGGCCTAATTAGGGGCGGGAGGGAGAAAGCAGTGAGGCTGGGGAAGAGATGAGTCATGTGAGCTCACTTTAGTTTGGCAAAGAAATATGTCTAATGGTCCTACATAAATCACAATTCTCACAATTATGTGAGAACTTGTGTCCCAACAGAGTGTTGATAAATTCAAGATTCCTTTATCTTTAATTTCTCTCTTACTTGGTGAGTATTGCAAAGCCCTTTTAGTTTTTCATGAGAAAATTTAGTTCAGAAAGGATGTGATTCACCAATATCCAAGAAGATGACACATGGTAAAGCCAGGAATCAAATTCAGTTATGTCTTCAGAATCTGCACTCTTTCCATTCTGTAACATCAACTTCCTATAGGTTTGAATTAGTCAAATATTTTCTCCTATACCTAAAATTTGGCCACTAAAAAACTGCTTAGACTTTAGTGATCTATTGAAAAGAGGGAAGAGTAAAGTGCATCTCTCACACTTACAGAAGACTTATGGTTCTGCCCTCATCAGTTTTGTTTTCTGAGGAAAAACTAAGAAGACACTAACAGATTAGTCAACAAATGTTTGGTGAATGAATGGCACCATGATCAAGCAGTGAGAAGTCATGCAACACTTTCTAATACGTAAAGCACAAGAAGATGTCTCAACTCCTCCCTAAGACTCATTTCTCATTAAATTCTTTTCCACTTGATGTACTGCAGACCCTCCTAGTATCAACAAAAATTAGGCAGTATTTCCTTGCCAGGCTGATGCTATCGTGGAGCAAAGTGAAAGAAAAGAAAGTGAAAATGGCTCAGTCGTGTCCGACTCTTTGCGACTCCATGGACTATACAGTCCATAGAATTCTCCAGGCCAGAATACTGGAGTGGGTAGCTTTTCCCTTCTCCGGGGGATCTTCCCAACCCAGGGATCAAACTCAGGGATCCCTTGCATTGCAGGTGGCTTCTTTACCAGCTGAGCCACAAGGGAAACCCAAGAATACTGGAGTGGATACAGATCTTCCTGACCCAGGAATCGAACCAGTATCTCCTGCATTACAGATGGATTCTTTATCAAGTGAGCTATCAGGGAAGCCCATTGTGGAGCAAACTGTAACAAACTGGGGCTGGACCAAATAAAAGACCAATAAATGAATAACTTTCTCAATGACTTTCTGCCTTTCTTGGCTTAATACCTTCTGAAGGGAAATAAAAGAGGGCAGAGAATATAAGCAAAGAGTGTCAGGAATTTGTGAATGGGATTGGTTCCCATGGAATGACACATTATCAGGCTCAGAACCATGATGCTCCCTGGAACAGGTAGGCCTACAGACAAATGTTTGTCCCTTCAACCAGCTGAATGGAAACAACCAGGACAATGAGTACAACAGGAGAGGAACAGAATCCTCAGCCAGCTGTTTCTGGACATATGGCTTGCTCCTCACACCCACTGTTTGTTTCTGAGGCATGGCTCGTGGAACTCGGTAGCAAGCATCTACTCAGTGTGAAAATGATAGAAAGAACATAATTTTCCCAAACAAAACTAGCAGAGCTTGAAGAGGCCTCCAAATCATGCGATGGGACCCTGTACTTCTCTGGCCTGCTGAAATACCATCTCCACTTCAACCCTGTGGAAAGAAGGCCATTTCTTCTGGCCACTCATATCCTCCTGCATAAGCAACTCCCCGAGTCATGCACTCTGTCAGCAACTCTTGCAGTAGTTCCAGTTTTCCTGATTAGGTCTTGACTGACACATGTGTGTGTGTGTTCCTTCCTTCATTGTGAAGGCAAGACGTCAAACACAGGCCTCAAGTCATTTACCTTCAAAGTCGGTATACTTCCCCGCCTACTTTTCTGTCAGCTAGACTGTGGATTCACATCAAGAGTGAGGGAAGCTGGAATAGGACTTAGGGGCTCTCAAAGATTATCTATTGAGCAAATAAGTCTCCCTGGCATGTTGCAACATCCTGGGTTTCATGTGTCCTTGTGGCTAGAGGGACTTTCTGGGATGAAGGGGTTATATGGATCTGTTTACCTCTGATCTGGAGTAATGAAAAGAGCTCGGTATTCTATAAAACGTTCTATAAATAAAAGTTACTTTATGACATGTGTCAGGATACTTTGCTGCAATATGAAATAGAAACCAAATCAAAGTAATTTCAGCAAAAAAAAAAAAATATTAGCTCATATGGCTGAAAAGTCCAGAGGTTGCACAAGCTTTAGTTTTGACTGGGTCCAATGGTTCTGCTGCGTCTCTCTCCATTGCTCTGACTTGCTCTATCTTCATTTTAGCCTCATCAGACTCTTTCCCATGATTGCAAGAGGGCTTCCAACAGCTCCGAGTTACATGGCATTTTAGTGCTCTCAATCTCAGACAGACGTTATTCTTTCTCTGTGTGTCACTACTGCGTCACTACCATTTCTTAAGAAAGGATTCTGACTGGTCCTGCTTGGATTTTGTACCCACTCTTGGCCAGTTATTCTGTCCCTGGGTACCAAAGGTTCTGGGAATACCCTATTCCTAAGCCATTTGTGGCAGGGGAAGCAGAATCCCTGGAGTGAAGAAAAATAGGATAAAAGATACTGGGCAGGTGCCAAGTATGGAATATCATGAGGCAGCTGGGTACTGAGGGGCAAGTGAATTAGAAGACTTGAAACTGATCTCTGACTCCATCACTGATTCGCTGTGAGAATCCTGGCAGAGTATTTGACTTCTCTCGTTTTAGGTTTCCTTGTTTGTGAAATGTGTGGACTAGGCTTGGAACAGTCATTTGTAAGCATCTTTAACTTCAAGATTCTCAATTTGAACAAACTGTTGTACAGAACACACAGGACCTTAGCGAAGCCAGCTGGAGAGGTGCTGGGGGGCAGGGGCATGCCTGGAGCCCCACCTGCTCTGCTCCACCTTCTGTCCTCCTGATGGGGCTGCGTGAAACTCCTGCAGCTGCTCAGAACACAGTCTGAGAAACCTTGAGGTATCTGATCTCCTACGCCTCTTCTAGCCTGGAATTTGGGGAAGTCTACGTAGACTGTGAAATCCTCTTTAATCTAGTTTTTCTCACTTTCCCTCTATTTATTTTTGGGCTAAAATCATGCATGTTGGCTATGTGTGAGAGACCACTTAGGAAAAATAATCATTTATTCAAATATCCAGCCAATTTACTTTGGCCTATTTGGAGCTTGTTTTTCCTGATGGGGAGGGAATAAATTTCCAAAGCCCACTTTTAAGATCAGCCTAGAAAAGGTGAGTGTACAAGTGAGGAAAAATAGGCAGTGGAAGCTGCCAAGCTGAGCTGGAAGCAGTAAATTCAAACCACTCCCATCTCCCCCACACGTGTGCCCTGCTGGGCACTCAAGGCCAAGTGCACGGTCTGGAACAGATGGCAGAGGAGGATGATGTAGATTTTGGCTTCACCACTTGTGAAAACTTACTTTGGGGAGACACCTTCACCTCTAATCTGAGTGTGTTTGATTGAAATAGAGCATTGGGCAAGAGGAAGGGAATGGCCAGGGACGTGGCCTTCCTGCAGCCAGCAGGCAAGGGGGAGGAGGGCATCCTTGGTCCAGCGGCACCAGGAGTGAGAAATTCGTGCTGCGGTGATTTCAAAGGAAGTCAGAGCCTTTGTGTTCCTTTTTCTTGCGACTGTTTAGAAAACAATCATAGAGTGGCTAGGAGACGTCAGCCAGCCCTTTGGGGAACAGATATGGATAAGCAGTAGTCTCTAGTCTCCTCTCTTAAAATCAAGAGAGGAGACAGGCAAACCAGTGCAGGACACTGTATGGGAAGCTGATACCCAGCTGTTCCGCACAAGCTGCTTGCAGCTGGTGTCTCTAATCTGATAGATCTGTGTCTTATTAGTTTATTACCATCCACACTTTGTGATGGGGGAATAGAACAAGAAAACACATGTATACACTCTACCATGGTAGCACAGAGTAGGAAAAATGACTCTGGAGGAGTTGAAGTAAGCTTTCCAGTGTGGAGGCGTTTGGTCTGTGCCCTACAGTTAGCATAGGCCATCGTAGAGAGGGTGAGAGGAGAAGGGATGGAGACTGCCAGGGCACAGCAGGAGCCACCACGTTCTGTGGCCTGAATATGTGCACAGAGGTTGGGAAGCTGAACAAGTAGGCTGGTGAACTGAGCATAAGTTGTTGGAGAACAGCTGTTGAGGAGGTGAAAGTGGAGTGCAACAGGCCTACAGACACTGCTTAAAAGCCTGACCTTGCTCATGGGTGCAACTGTGAGCCACTGCATGTGAGAGGCTGGGTGCTGTGATCAGGCCAGTGTTTGAGAAGCTTCATCGGGGCCCCAGTGAAACTGCAGGTCTGGGAGGTGGGAAGGCCAGACAGAATCACTTCTGCTCAAGTGCCCAACAGCTGGCTAGGTTTTTCTTTCTGTTTAGTAAAAGCCAACATTTGCTGAGTGCTTACTCTGCGTTGAGCCCTTGCAAAATGCTTCCTCTTACATAATCCTCCGTACATTCCCGGCTCTGCTGATCCCAAGTTACAGATGAGGAGACTGAAGCTTAAAGATGCTGCCATTAGCCCACTGGGAGGCAATGTGAGGAGGAAGGAGTAGAGCGACCTAGAGGCTGTTGGAGAGGAAGGGACACTTCGTGGGTGACTGCTACATGCCACCCTCCATGGGATGGGCATCCAATTTAACTGTTACAAAACAGCTGCAGCTCTGCAGATGGCAGTCACATTCTCCTAGCTGCTCAGGCCAAAAGCTTTGAAGACATCCCCCCTCTCTCTCACACCCCATAGCCAATCTATCAAGATATCACGTCAGTCCTCTACCTTCAAAACATACAGTATTCAACCACCTTTCCCCCTTCACCGCTGCCAGCCTGGCCCAGCCTACCACCTCGCTCCCTAATTCTGCCCCCTACAGACGGCTCTCTGTACAGCATCCTGGGTCATTCACCTAGAACCCAGGTCAGATCACCTAACCTTTTCTCTGCTTAAAATCCTGCAGTGGCTCCCCTGTCACTAAAGTAAAGCAATGTCCTGATAATGCCACCCTGCCATCACCTCTCGATCACCTCTCTAACTTCTCCCCACATTGCTCACTCTCCTCTGACCACTCCAGCTTCCTTCTTATTCCTCAGACTCACCTGGCACACTCCTGTCTCAGGACCTTCGCTCCAGCTGAGCCCTGTACCCAAAACACTCTTCCCTCAGGTCCCTCCTCTAAGTCTCACCTTCAGATTTTGCTCCTGAAGGTGGTGCTGAGAACCCTAGTGAATTCTGTAATCTCATCTCCCATTACATGGGGGAATCTACCCTCCTTGACTGGATCTACATTCTTGTCTCATATCAATTATCTAATCAGTGGCAGAGCTAGCACTGCCCAGTGGCAAATCCTGGCTCTTGCTGTCACACGTGAGGAGAAGGAAAGCCCAGGGGAGCCCTGGTGGGAGCATGGGCAGGCAGCAGGGACGACACTGGTTGTGCTGACATGGGGCAGCACGGCAGATGCTGCAAAGAGGAAAGCAACCTTTTCTTACACAATCTTGTTGCTGTAGTTTTTTAAAAAATAAAGAAATAATGACCCTCATGGCTGAGAAGACATGCTGTGTGTGTGCATATGTGTGTGTAGAGGCATTGGCTTTCATCCTAGAACCTTACCTCATTCAGCAGGCATTTAACAAAGGCAGCATTATTGAATACCAACTAATTATCTGGCAACAGAGGGAGAGACTGAGAGATGGATGGGCCAGAGCGCACCTGACGGATGAAATATGAGTCATTCACAGATACCCTCCAGAAAGAGGCATCGCTGACAAGCACTGCTTTAGGAGTGTCACATACAAACCCTTTACTTCCCATAGGTTTTCTGAACCTGAGAGGCAAGGCTGAATTTTCAGGACAGAGCCTCAGAGGAGGCAATTCCAAGCTGCTTCTGGAGTTGCTGCCCAGGGCCCATCCTGCTGTACCACCTTCCATTGGTTCTGGAGCTGGGACCAAGTTATCTATTTCTCTAGGCTCCAGGTTATACTGCTTTCACTGGTTAATACCAAGGACTGTCCCCAAGGATAGAGAGGAATGTCACTTACCACAGTGGCCTTCTCTAGAAAGTAGGCTGGATTGGGAGGAGGCAGGCAGGTCGCAAACTCAGAGAAATGAGGCTAGTCCTCACCTAGCCGAGGGGGTTATTTTCTTTCCTCAACTGTATGTTCACTCTAAGTGTTCAGGCTCAGAAGTGTGCTAGAGGGTGTGGGGATGGAAGCAGTGGTTTTTTTTTTTTTTTTGGAAGCAGTGTTTTGATACAACACTTGTGCTCTCTGTAAGGCTTTGTTCAGAAATGAACCAAGACTTCCAGTTGCAGTGATGCCTTAAGTGAGTAAAGCCAGCAAGCACTTTGAGTGATCAAAAGAGAAACAGAGGTGCCTCCTGGCTTCTTCCAGGTCACAGGCAGCCCTAGAAGGTGCTGCTGGATAAGCTGCTGTTATGACAGAAATGAAATTTGTTTTACACAGGCATCAAATGATGACCTCCCCCAAACATTCCATATTACTAGTCAGAAGCCACCCAAGACGGTATCAAAATGTGAGCACCTGAGAAAAGTTATTATGAAACAGCTTACTTTACAAGTGATTTCTCCCACAAAAGGAACATCCAAGTCTCCACCTCCTCCCTCTGGATCCCAGCTTGCTTGTATTGGTGTGTAGAAAAGTGAATGGATCCATTAAGTCCCAGCCCTGTTTCAGTCTGCCCACTTGTCACATTTGCTTATTGTACTACTTGAAATTTGCAGCCTCTGTGTCATGAAACATGTCTGATACAACGTCATCCTGGTTTTACTATGGCTTTTTCAAATATTCTCATTATAAACGCTAATCATGTGTGCTCCAGAGTCTACATGCCTCCCAGGTAGCTCAGTGATAAAGAATCCGCCTACCAATGTAGGAGATGTGGGTTTTGATCACTGGGTTGGGAAGATCCTCTGGAGGAGGAGATGGAAACCCACTCCAGTGTTCTTGCCTGGAGAATCCCATGGACAGAGGAGCCTGGCAGGCTATATTAGTACATGGGGTTGCAAAAGAGTCGAACACGACTGAGCTACTGAGCACACACACATGCACACACTACAATCTATAATGAGTATGGACACCCTCTACGCCAAGAGTTCTCAAGCTTCAGCTTGCATTCAAGTCCTCTACAGGGCTGGTTAAAATACAACCCTGGGCCTCATTGCTGGAAGTTCTGCTTCAAGAGATCTGGGGTGGGGCTTGAAAAAGTGCATTTCTGACAAGTTACCAGGGGCTGCACTTACTGCCGCCTCTGGTATCATGCACTTTGAGAACTTCTGTCGTGCTTTGTACTTGGCTTGCTCCTTGTAGGAAAGACAAACAGTTGTTTCATAATTGAACCCAGGAGGTGTTAACAAAGTGAGCACAGGTATGAGGCCAAACAGTAGCAGGAGGACAAGATGGGAACTGAGTGCTGTATGGAGGTGAAGGTGGGTGTTCACTCATCTCACAGTTCCCTGGAGGATCCTTTTTCATAGAGGAAGAACTCAAACAGTGAAATGGTCAGTATTGGTTTGAATTCTTCAAGTTGCAAATGATAAGAAAGAGAAAGGGTATTTTTGGCTTATATAATAAATGGAATACTTAAAAATGCACTGACTTCAGGTATGTCTTGATCCAGAAGCCCAAGTGAGTTTTTCTCTAACTCTGTTCTCTGCCTCTTCTCTTTCTGCTCCATTCTCAGATGGTCTCTCAGATTCTGGTGACAAGATGAATAGGAAGCAGTTCTTCCCACTGGCCAACTTTTTAGGAAGCCAGAGAAGACTCTTGCGAGTCCCTTGGATTGCAAGGAGATCCACCAGTCCATCCTAAAGGAGACCAGTCCTGGGTGTTCATTGGAAGGACTGATGCCGAGGCTGAAACTCCAATATTTTGGCCACCTCATGTGAAGACCTGATGCATTGGAAAAGACCCTGATGCTGGGAGGGATTGGGGGCAGGAGGAGAAGGGGACGACAGAGGATGAGATGGCTGGACGGCATCACCGACTCGATGCGCATGAGTTTGGGTCAACTCTGGGAGTTGGTGATGGACAGGGAGGCCTGGTATACTGGGGTTCATGGGATCACAAAGAATCGGACACGACTGAGTGACTGAACTGAACTGAACTGTGCTATAGCTGTTCATGAGACAACTGTAGGGGTCATCCCCTTCCTGGGTTCCAGCACAGAGAAGTTCAAGAAGTGGGCCAATCCACAGTATATTATCCACAATGGCTGTTACTGCTGGAACATTGAGGGAAGTTGGGACAATGTAAAAATAGCACAGGACTATGTTTATTATCAAAGCTTCCTGTTATACATACCCAACCCCATCCAGCTAAGAAAATAGCAACTTTTACTTTGGAAACTTTCACATAACTTTTATCTCTTTTGCCATCATCAGATACAAAGTGTTTACTGGTGGGCTTAGTGTTGGAAACCTGTCATTTTAATGCGAGAATTTGCCAGAGCGGGTGGCATAGACTAGGTGAAATTGTAGCCTTGTAGCCATCATTTCCCCCAGATTCACAATAACTTAAAAAAAAATCTTTTCCTCTGCTGAAAAACACCTGCCTAGCTACAGAGCCTAATAGGTGATTCTAAGGGGACATGTTATTTTGAGGGCTATTTTCAGTCCTGTAGAGTTTTCATTTAGTTCTTCATGTAATAGGCACATGTACAAAAGCAATTAAACTAGAGAAAAAGCAAAAAATAACAGCAGGCAACTTGCTGCCTTCAGTTACTGTGCTCCCAATTGGGAACACTGTCAGTCACCAATGGGGCCTACAGAATTAAATTAGTTGCAGGGGGGTGGGGATTTTTTTTTGGCTGAGTCAGCATCTAAATATAGGAATCCTTCTGAAGGACTGCAGGTTTCTCAGAAGGCTATGCTGGAGGCAGGGAATAGACTGATTTTTAAAAGTCTATCCAGGAAAAGAGAATTATTGCAAAATGTGCAAATTTCCTGAGTTGTGGTTAGGAAAAAAACATTTCTGTTTGGCTTTCCTGTTTGGCACCCAGTGAAGTGAAAGTGTCAGTCACTCAGTCACATCCGACTCTTTGCGACCCCCTGGACTGGAGCCCACCAGGCTCCTCTGTACATGAGATTCTCCAGGCCAGGATACTGGAGTGGGCAGCCATTCCCTTCTCCAGGGGATCTAGACATTGTCTTTATCTCATTAAGATAAGCCAGTACAATAATCATGTTCTTAGAGTGATATAATCTAAAGTATGAGCTGGGGTTATGTTTTAGTAAAGTTGGGTTTTAAGTAATAGGGACTAAATTCACTTACGTATTAAGGGGATGTGTTAGAAAGACACTAGAGATGAACAGAATCAGAGGGAGAGGACTTGCTGGACTTAAGGGATTCACTACTGTCAAGCCCACTCACGCATATACTCTTCCCCATCATCTCTCTCTGTCTTGGTGCAGATATGCCTGGCTTTATTCTCTCCTGCTGGAAACAGATTTCCACAGATAATGGAAGACAGCCACCAACAGATTCTAATTCATGTCCTCCAGCTTCTATGACCCAAATGCAAGACATATTCTCTCCACTTGACACAGCCCAGAAAAAAAGGAGTTCACAAAGGAGATGAGAGACAGGTGACCTGAAGAGTAAGAGAGGACCCAGCAGAGAGCTATGTCATGGAAACCAGAGCCAAATGGAGTTACAAGGAGCTGGCGATGGTCAAAGACATCAGACAGCACAAAGGGACCAAGTAGAATGGGATGGAAAAGTTCCTTCCAGCATTATTAACACAACAGTTAAAGTCACGTTTATCTGTGCACTTAATATTGCAGGTGTATAAACATCACAGCCCTTTTCTTGAATTTTGGTGCTCCTGTGCTGTCACACAAATTTGGCTAACTGCCCATAGATTTGTGGCCCCATGTAGAGGTGGCTCAAAAGTATTAATTAACATTAAAAAATTGGATAAAGGACCCACAAACAGCAATGAAATAAATCTCAGAGAAGAATCACAGTGGGCCAAGCATAAGTCACACACCTGCCAAAGTGAAAGAGTTGGCCAGCCTGGGGCCAATAGACACATCATGTCTATTCCTGTGGGTGAGGACTGGGTACTATGGTCAACAACCCAACCAGGATTACAGAATTGGAGCTGGGAAGAAGCTGGTTCCCAAGGAAGAGAAGGACGAAAGGTGTGTGGATAACCAACACAAATGGTTACAGGCACACAGCTAAGGGTAAACACATCCCAAGATCACCAATAACAGCTCTTAGTTATTCATATCAACGCTTCTGCTGCACCTACTTGCGTCTTACCTGTGTAGGTCTGGAGTATCACAAAGACGAGTGCAGTGAGATCCTCACCTTCAGAGTTCAGGTAGTTGGTGCATTGCTGTTGTTTAGTTGCTAGGTCATATCTGACTCTTACATGACCCCATGGACTGTAGCCCGCCAGGCTCCTCTGTTCATGGGCTTTCCCAGGCAAGAATACTGGAATGGGTTGCCACTTCCTTCTCCAGGGGACCTTCCAGACACAGGGATCAAACCTGCATCTCCTACACTGGCAGGCAGATTCTCTACCACTAAGCTACCTTGGAATGCCAAGTTGATGAATAGACATGTGTGAATATAAATTGAGCACTATGTAATGCAGACTATGGTAGAAAAATTTAAAAAGTAGTGTAGTGGGGGTGGTTTAGTTGCTAAGTCATGTCTGACTCTTGTCACCCCATGGACTGTAGCCTGCCAGGCTCCTCTGTCCATGGGATTCTCCAGGCAAGAATAGTGGAATGGGTTGCCATTTCCTTCTCCAGGGGACCTTCCAGACCCAGGAATCGAACCCCGGTTTCCTGCATTGCAGGCAGATTCTTTACCAACTGAGCTACAAGGGAAGCCTGAAAAGGTGTGCAGCAGGAGAGAAAAAAGGGATGAATTCCATTGGGAGTGTGATTAGGGTGAGCTTTGTGATGAATCCAAGCTTACAGGAGGGCTTTGAAGGAAGCACTGGAAATTTCCAGGAGGACAAGATGGGTTCCCAAAGAAATCTCCTCATCTTAATTGACCACTATGCCCAATTGTACTGGAGAATATTATGGTTTGCAGTACATAGGACAACAGTTGGAAAATACAGAGCTAGTTAAAATTTCACACAGAAACTAAATCTTATAGAAATTAAGTGATTTGACCAATGTATTATAAGCCAGCTAGAGAGAGACAGCCTTAGGGTGAGACTCAGACTTCTTGGCGATGCCAGTTGAGATTCTTCCGTTCCTCCACATGAAACCTAAATAGCCAAGTCAAGAGGCAGTCTGAGCCCTTCCCTGGTTTTCAGGAGGCACAGTCTAGAGGGCCAGATCCAAGCACAGACATAGTGTGCCCCAGGCATCACCAGCTCATTAGCCTTGAAGAATTCTAAGCAGCAAGTGCTCATTGTGACTTGTACATTCACAAACAAGTTGGAACAAATCTGTTCCTGAAAAACACAGCTGGCCGCCACAGAGCACTGAGTGCTTACCCAGGTTACATCCAAAACTCATGGACCTTGGGTTGCTTTTTAATTAAACTGAGGGCTGAGTTCTAGAAAGGCTATTTCCTTAGCAAAGCTGTGACTCCAGGTGAAGGCAGGTCCTGTGGTTTCCATCAGGAAACAAAATGCTAGGCCAAATGTGCGTCTTCCTCATGTGAGCTGGCAGGGCAGACAGCAGAGCTGACGAGGAGCAGAGCTCTGAGGAGATGACAGCCTGGAAGTTGCTGGGCTGAGTCAGCCACTAAGGCTTTAGCATCTTCCTGCCAAGGCTGAATGGAGACCCTGCGGACTTCCTGAGTAGAGGCTCTGAAGTCCTATGCAATGACAGCACGGGACTGGGCTAGCTTGATGCGGCTGCTGGGCCAGATGGGCTGGAGGTTTGTGGGCTAGGATCGTAGGTGGATGCCCTCTTCTACACTCCTGTGTACAGGCATCCCTGGTTCCTCAAATACAATCCCTAACCAGAAAGCCATGGAAGGCAGCAGGTGGGCCCTCACCTGTGTGCACGTGCTCTGAGCAGGAGTGTCAGGAAGTACACAAGCATCATCTTTCCCTGTGAAGAGGCTCTGAGAGAAGTGATAGAGGAATACAAACCAAGCATCCTGTGTTTGTGGCGGGCTGGTGAGAGGCAACACCAGCCCTCCCCACAAAAGTCTCAGTGTAATATTCCCTCACTCCAGAGAAAAGATCGAAGCTCACAATTGTCAAGAGTTGGAGGGAAACTGTCAAGAGCACAGTAAACCAGCCATGGACAACGTGAAACGAACCATCTCTCTTGCAATGGGGTAAAAGTTCCAAATTGTCGTCAGAATAAAAAAGAAAAACAAAGACTGTCAGTGCCACAACATGGAAAGTCCTAAGCCACCAAAGCCCAAGGTCTCTGCCAGCCTCTCCTTCTCACCCCTTTTGACTATGTATACATATGTTGCTGCTGCCACTGCTGCTAAGTCGCTTCAGTCGTGTCCGACTCTGTGCGACCCCATAGACGGCAGCCCACCAGGCTCCCCCGTCCCTGGGATTCTCCAGGCAAGAACACTGGAGTGGGTTGCCATTTCCTTCCCCAATGCATGAAAGTGAAAAGTGAAAGTGAAGTCGCTCAGTCGTGTACAACTCTTCGCGACCCCATGGACTGCAGCCTACCAGGCTCCTCCATCCATGGGATTTTCCAGGCAAGAGTACTGGAGTATACATATGTTACAATAATGCTATTTGTCTGCAACAGGTTGGAGAGCTTGGAGCCACTTCCTGCAAAGGACTGGGCTACCTAGTAACATTTGCTTGACTATTCTTTGTGTGGTTTTATAGGCAGATTCTTCAAGGTATGGATCCTGGCTTTGCTGCATGGACTAGGGTAAGTTATTTAACCTCTGTAAAACACACCTCAAAAATCTTGAAAAATGATGATTATATAAGAGAATATTTATAAAATACTGAGCTCAGCACTGGAACACAGTAGGTGCTCAAAATGGTAGCTGTTAATGTCATTTTCATTATTAAAACTCAGACCTTGCCTTTGAACAGCTCACAGTCTAATGAGAAAAGCAAACCTAGTTATGACTCATGTAGGATATAATAGAATGGTTTTATAAGTGTAGGTTGTGGTTATTTAAGATAACTTTTGCATAATCTGTTCCAGGTAGATGGTGACAGCATTTGCAAAAATTCAAAGGAAAAGTCACGAAACCTCTTACCAGGCTAGGAGAGTATTCTAGATTCTAGAACACATCAAGATCTTTGTCTGCTGTGTAAAGGCAGAGATGTGAGATGCTAGCACCTTCAGGCAGCTGGAGCTCAACTTTGTCTGCACCAGGGGCACTTTCAAAATCCCAGCGCCCATTCAACAAATACGCCAAGACAATTCAATGAAGAATGGATAGTCTGTTAAACAAATGGAACTCAAACAGTTAACATCAAAATATGCAAAACCTCACAACATAAATAAAAACCAACTCAAAATGATCATAGATCTAAATGCAAGAGCTAAAACTATAAGACTTCTAGAGTTAACACAGGAGAAAGCCTTCATAACTTTAGGTTGGGCAAAGAGTTTTCAAATATGACACAAGCGCACAATCTATAAAATGAAGAACTGATATCTTGTACATCATGAGGAATTTGCATTTCATTTGCATTTCAAAAAGCACCAATGAGAAAATGGAAAGACAAGTCAAAGACTGGGAGAAAATGTTTGCAAATCACATGTCTGATAAAAGTCTTGTTTATAGAATATATAAAGAACTCTCACAAGCTCCTAATAAGAAGACAATTTGATGGGAAAAATGGGCAAAAAATTTGAATAGACGTCTCACTAAAGAAAATATACAAATGGCTAATAAGTACTTGAAAAGATATTCAATACCATTAGTCATTACAGAAATACAAATTAACAATTTAAAATACTGACAGTACTATGTGTTAGCAAAATGAAACCCCTAATCATTGCTGGTAGGACTGTAAAATGGTACACATTGGAATATAGTTTGGCAGTTTCTTAAAAAGTTAAACATGAACTTACCATATGACTCAGCAACTCTGCTCCTAGAAATATACCTAAGAGAAATACAATATCTAAGAGAAATATAATACCTAAGATAAATATAAAATACCTAAGAGAAATATAAAATGCCTAAGAGAAATATAAACGTATTTCTACACAAAGGTATGCCCGTAAATGTTCACAGTAACATTATTCATAATAACCACAAGCTGGAAACAATGTAAACGCCCATCAACTGCTGAATAAATGAAATGTGGCATATTTAAGGGGGGGGAGTACTGTTCATCAATGAAAAAGACCACGCTACAACACAGATGAACCTCAACAATATTATGAAAAGTGAAGGAAGCCAGATGAACAGGACTACACATAGTCTGATTCTGTTTACACGGATGTCCACAAAAGATAAATGGATAGAGACAGAAAGTAGATTAGTGGCCATCTAAGGCCAGACAAGAAGCAAGAATTGACTGCAAACTGGTAGTAGGAAATTTGGGGGATGGTGGAAACATTGTAAAACTACATAATGACAGTGGCTGCACAAGTCTATAAACATGAATTTTAAATAACTGAATTTATAAATATAATGGATAAATTTTATGCTATCTACAATAGATGTCAATAAAGCTGTTTTAAAAATTCCACTGTCCAAGATTCTCTCCAGACCCATTACACCAGAATCTTTGGGGCTGGGACCCAGGCATTGGTATTTTTTAAAGCCAGATACTTAAACTGAACTATCCAAATGTTTGCTTTGGACTTAAACTATCAGATGTCATCAGGGATAATACTGGTGGTCAGTATTACACCTTATCAATTTGGGGTAATATTTTAACTGGAAATAGAGTCAGATAGTTGAGATCCTGAAAACTCAAACCCATCAACCTAGCCTCTCACAGCTGCTATAATGATAATCAAATATTTTGTACCTATTCAGGGTATGTGTGGCTGCAAGTAATAGACTCTTATTTTCAGCATCTTAAATCATGATTACTTTTCATTAACAGAGAGTCTGGAAGTAGGCAAACTAAGCTTGTTTTGGAAATTCAGTTGTGTCATTAAGGACCAAGGCTCTTTACATTCTTGAACTCTATTAATCCCCTATGCAGGCAGCATCTCTCCGCGTGGTCAGAAAAGGGTTGCTAGATCTCCAAGCTACTCATTCTTACATGAGAGTATCCCAAGGAGAAAGCTGGGGCAGAAAGGCTGAGGGGAGTGGCAGAAGTTTCTCTTTATATACCTTTCTCTTATTAGAAAGGAAGGAGAACTCTTTCTCAGAAGTCTCAAGAAGCCCATCCTTTGTAACATCTCTGCTGAAACTGGGTCAAAGGTCCACCTGTGAGCAAGGGAGAGGGAAGACTGGCTGCTGGAGAGGAACAAAAGCATCTGCGGTGTCCCTTGTGTTCATATGGTGTTTTACAGTTATGCATATGTGGCAGACAATGTTCCTAATTACAAGCAATAGAAAATGTTCCTGGCTAATTTAACCAGAAAATGACTTTATTCATTGGATTTTGAGTAATTCAGAGTTGTCAGGATAGCTGAAGAATGAGGCTTGAGGTTAAGCTGCCAGAAACAATGTCCAAAATCATGAGCATTATTCTAATGAAGAAGCCCCTGCTGCTGTCCCTCTCCACACACAACACCTACAGTTTGCACCATTGCTGTTTCTCTGCTGAAAATTTTATCTTGTTTCATTGTTATTGCCGTGGCCATGAAAGAGAGAGAGAGTAAGTGTGCTACCCAGCCTTGGCTGTTGTGTCACTGACTCCCAAGACAGAGTGTACTGTGAATCATCTGACTGGTGGCTGCTAAGGAGTCTGGGAAGATGAGTATGTGGCATTTTGGGTATTTCTAATGGAAGAAAGTCTTTATCCTCAACCAAGACTTACTAAGTGGAGAGTTTCTGACGTAGATAGAGCTTTAGATACAAGGGAGCTAGAGTGAATTACACATGTCCACCTCAGTGTTAATGATCTCATCTGATTCTCACAGCCTTTTGCAGTCATCTTCATTTTATTGAAAGAGCTCAAAGGTGCCTTTCCATGTTCCAAAATCTAAGTTCCACAGTAATACACAAGCAAGCAAAGACTAGTGTCCAAGACACGCACTGGGCTCTGTTGGGGCAAATTACTAGAAAACAAACCAGATGTCTATGATTAGGTATTTGTTAATAAACTGTTCTACATTTATACAATGGAACTCCATGTAACATTTTAAAAAATGAGGTAGTTTTTATGTGGTGATAAGAAGAGATCTTCAGGATGTATTATTAAGCAGAAAAAGAAGTTTTAAAACAATATGTATAGTATAACTCCAATACAGTTCTAAGATATTAAACTATATTTTGTGTGTGTACCAAACGATTAACAGTGGTTGTCTCAGAGTATGTGAATAAGAACCTTCACTTTTAAGCAACAGAACATGTGACAAATGAATTTTTAATCGAGCCAACAGATTATTTGCTAAACCATAAAGGCAAGGGTCTCAGCTGTTTAGAGGATGGGAGGGTGGAGATGGGGAGACTGTCCATGTTACTTAAAGGCTCTTTCGCCTCTAGGTGCTGAGATATTACTCAAAGAGTACAGTCTGTGAGAGAGGGAAAATGCAGGTAGCTTGGCATTCCATGAGAAGCTGGGTCCTCAGCCACTGGGGCCAGAGGGGTCACGTGCAGCCGAAATCATGGAATATTGAGAGGGTTCCATGCAGCAGAAGAGTCAGTGCTTGGTCACAGATCTGGAGAGGATCAGGAAGAGTGATTAAGATCAATGCCATGTGTCAAAGAGGCTGGACCCTCCTTGCAGACTGGGTAAGAGGAACTGGGCTCAGGTTGGGACTAGGCTTTATTCTCAAGCACAGCTGCTCAGGCAGGAAGTTGCAAGTTATCCTGTGGAATATTTTTTTCTTTTTAATTGGAAATATTTCTATCACAATTTATTATTGATGAAAATTGTTTCTAGCTATAGGAATCTTATATTCCAATACCACAGATGGTACAAATAAATGTACCAAGCCCTGAGAGAGAGGCAGTAAAGCTTGGGGGAGAAGAGTGTAGATTGGACTTGGTTTCTTAGGCAATGTAGACAAAGAGTTGACCCTGGGTGGCTCCAGAGGAGAATCTCTGATCGAATGGTTGGCTTTGGGCAAGTCCTCCTGAGGAAAATGGCTTCAGTACTAATGGGAACATCCCAACCCAGGCTTCCCCCTGATGGGTGTATGTATATGACCTGGGCTTTAGTTGTGGGAGCTTGTGGTGGTGGGAACCCTCATGTTCTAATCCTGAAATGCTTAGGCTTTTGCTATAAAAGAACAAAGAAAGAATGGCTACTACGTACCAGCTTGGGCTTTCCTGTTGGCCCAGTGGTGAAGAATCTGCCTGCCAATACAGGAGACATGGGTTCGATTCCTGATTCAGGAAGATCCCATATGCCACAGAGCAACTAAGCCTGTGCACCACAACTACTGAGCCTGTGCTCTAGAGTCTGGGAGCTACAACTACTGAAGCCCACGTACTGAACCCATGCTCCCCAAAGACAAAAGCCACTGCAACAAGAATCTCACGCTGGGAAACTAGAGAGTAGCCCCACCCCCTCTCCAGGATTAGAGAAAAGCCCGCACAGCAAAGAGGACCCTGCACAGCCATAAATTAATAAAACTATAAAAGCACTACTGTGACAATAACGTTAAAAAATGAACCAACTCCAGTTTGTGCTGTGAGTCCTGTTGGTGTGTCTGGAGAAAGTCAAGGCAGGCAGCGTTGCTCCTCACAGGTCAGAATGCCTGACGCCTGCTGCTGGGTGCTCCTCACAGACCTGCCAGCCCCGGGCTGGCCCAGCCTCCAAAAGGAAATAAAAGCCCTGAGTCCTGACAGAGACATCAGTGGTCTAATGCAGAGGTCCCCAGCCTTTTTTGGCACTGGGTACTGGTTTCACGGAAGACAATTTTTCCACAGACAAGGGGGCACAGGTGGGATACAGTTTTGGTTTTGCCACTCACCTCCTGTGCAGTGCCCCAGTTCCTAACCAGTCCTGGACCAGTACTGGTCCGTGGCCTGAGGGTCTAATGGATGGGGGCACTTACGTATCTGAAGCAAGGTCCTGGAGCGACATCCCTCCACCTGCAGTGCAGAAGGCAGGTGGCAGGGGCAGCAGCATATGGCAACAGCCTTCGTGATGCGGGAGGGGTAGGTTACCAGTTCCTGGGGGAACTGACTTCTGGTCTTCTTGTTGGTTACCAGGGAAACTAGCAGGGTGGCACACCCCTCACCGCCCCTATGATATCTACCAGGTGATCTAATTAGAACGATAACTAGCTGGGACTGGAGGCAAGTACCTAGGTGTGTTGATTCAGCTGCATGATGAGGAGGGAAGACCAGTTAGGAGAGGAGGGTAGAGCTAAGGCAGGGACTGGTCGAGCAGTGGAGGTACAGAGAACAAGGGAACAACCTTCTTGGGTGGCCTGATCAGACACCCACTCAACAGGGAAGGACAGCCTGGCTGAAGGGTCCACCACATTGTTATCTTTAGCAGCTCACTCTCCCCACTCCCCACCACACGTGCGATGTCTGTCAACACAGGTGTCACAAATCACTGGTGAAGCCCTGCGCTTACAGAGGCAGAAATCTAGAACAATTGTGTGACGCAAAGAAGGAAGAAGGCTTCCCCGGAATGATCCTTCATCATCCATTTGTGAATTTCTGGCCAAGTCTCCTTGGCCAGATCTCATGCTAAAGACATGACTTTGTGGGCAGTTTACAGAACAACTTGACATATATAACATTTGGGGTTTTTCCCTTCTCCATTTTGTTTTGCTTGGCTTTCCAATATCAAAGTAATTCTAAGCCACTAGATATAGCTTCTATCTCATGACTTCAGATGAACAACCTCCAGATGTGCTGCAGATGTATAGTCTGTCCAAAATATAACAGTTGTAAAGATGTAAATGTCCACTCCCTGGGGACAGTATAGCCTAACATACCACACAGGAGCCGGACTGCCTGGGATAGAATTCCGACTCTACCACTAGGGCAAGTTTCTAACTTCTTTGTGCCTCAGCTTTTCACCTGTAAAATGATAAGAATTATAGTACCTACTTCATAGGGACAATGGGAGGATTAAATTAGTTAACTTTCTTTTTTACTAAAGAGCATGTAGTTAGTAGTGTTTGCAGCATAGTAAGTGTAAGCACTGATATTATTGAAGAATCCTGTTGGCCATTCCTACAGGACCTCACAAGGGTGAAGTAAGTGGATGAATGGGCCTTGGGCATCATGGTTCAAAGCTCAGCTTTACGGATCTAGAAAAGTGATCACCTCAGCGAGGTCACAGTTAAGGGGACCTAGGGAATTATCCCATGTGGACTAGATTCACAAACTCACAAAAGGGTGTATTGCCTGTCTGCCAAAGTGTTTACCTGCAGCAAGGCAAAGGTGTCAATGTTACAGGCTTTCATGTAGCACTCCCTCCTAAGAAAAGTTACATGGGAGACCGAGTTTTAACTTGAAGGTTACTTGGGAACACAGCAGAACTGTGCTGACTTAATGCCATCATCCCCACCATACGAGGAGAAAACTGGGTCCTTGTGTACAAAAGGGGATGTGTCTTCCAGTTGTCTGGTCAGGAAACTCCCTCCTGTGAACAGGACTGACACAGCTCTGGTTCTGGTTCTATACAGAATGTCTCACTGTGATGACACGCTTTCTTTGAGACTGTGGACCAAAAGGAAGGTCAAAAGCTTTAGATAGGCTAACACCAGACCCTGGGTACATCTGAAACTTTTTAGATGTTTCAGCTTCAAGTGAGTTTCTTTCAAACTGACCTAGGGCAGAGTGGAACTTCCATTGCAGAATAAGTGAAGATGTTGATGTATAATAGGATGAAGGAATTTATATTTACCTGAATTCTTCTAAAAGACAGCCTTTTGCAGAGTCGAAGACTGTTTTATGAGCCACTTGACATCCATGCGTGTGTGTCGGGGGTGGGCGGTGGATATGCTTAGACAAAACAGATTGCCAGTGGACTGCAGTCTGAGGAGCAGGGTTCTAGTCACTTCAGGGCTTTCATTTAACAGAGCTGGAAGCCATAAACAAGTGAGTGCTGTGCTAGGGTCAGAAAGAGAAGTAGTACCATGTATTAGAGGGGCAGCCAGGAAGAGATGGACTTGTCAGATGCACATGTTTGAGGCTGATGCCGCACAGGGGTTGGGGCTATAAAACGGATCTTCTCTTACTTCCTGTCTTACCTACTTCTCCCGGTGCAGAGCACCTGGCAGCGCCCAGCACCCAAGAGTTCTGGAATGCAGCCTACTTTTTGAGCCCCACTCTCCATCTTCCCAATGATTTTGTGAGCTCAGCTATTAGTCTTTCTGTGAATTCGCTTTTAAGCCTCTTAGAATTGCTTTCTGTTGTTTGCAGCCAAAAATTTTGAATGATACATTCTTATTTTAAAATATATCCTCTCCTTCACTGTTCTTTCCTCTCTCTCTCTATCTGTTTCTTTTTCTCCCTATTGATTTACACAAACACACAATGGCAATAAGGAAGAAAATCAAGGCAAAGAGAAAATCATTTAAGAATAGAATCCAGCAAGAAGTGACATAATACACAAAGTTCATGTTACACATTTCCATGCCTTTTGTTTAGGTGAGAGCACGTTAGAATCTAAGCTTCCTAGGAGCCAAAGTGAAGACAGGAACAAAATTTGTATACAATTCTGTGTCCATAGGAAAAGAAAAACAAAACATAAACTAGTAGCTCCAGGAAGCCATGCCTGACCTGACACCAAAGAACAATTTCTCCCATGGATCCGCCTACAACACAGAATGAGGAAGAGAACGTCACCCTGCACGATATCTCCGCACCAAATACAACAGAGGTTCATAAAACTGCAGAGCAGAAAACCTGGATCTAATCTCACCCTTTCACCGACGCATAATTCAGTCAGATCACCTCTGTAAACAATAAAGCAATATATCCCAGTTATTGGGATGGGTCTGATTTAACTTAGGGACAGATTTGAAAGAGTAAAGCTTCAGGCAATTCTCATTTAATAAGGTATGTTTTTCAACTGATCTTTGGAAGGATACTGAGCCACATTAGATTTCAGATTATACTTTCTGACAAGTATTTGGAATGCAGCTCTTCAGTGTTTGGGGGTTAATAATAAACTCATTATGTTTTAACAGCTGACTGAACTGGGGTTAGGGCTAACATATTTTGTGAGATGTTAAAAATCTGAGGAGGTGATGTACTTGAAGGGACAACCAAACCCAACCCAGCTTTTATCAGAGGTAGATCAAGGCAGTTCCTAGGAAGAAGGTCAAATCTTCTCATATACGTGTTCACATCAGCACTACTCACTATAGCCAAAAGACAGAAGCCACAGGCATCCATCCATAGATGAATGGATAAACAAAATGTGGGATACACATACACTGGAATAATAGTCAGCCTTTAAGAATGAAGGCAATTTGACATACAGCACAGCATGGATGAACACTGAAGACTTTATATTAAATGAAATAAGCCAGTCACTAAAGGACAAGTATTTATACAATTCCTCTTCTATGAGATGCTTTGAGTAGTTAAATTCATAGACACAAAGTAGAATGATGATTGCCAGGGGATAAGGAAGAGGAGCATGGAGAGTAGTTTAATGGGTGTAGAGTATCGGTCTGGGAAAGTGAAAAGGTTCTGGAGATGGATGGTGGTTGTTGGTTGCACAATTTTGTGAATGTAGGGAGTGCCACAGGACTGCATACTCAAAAATGGTTAAAATGGTAAATTTTGTTGTGTAAATTTCACCCTAATTAGAAATAAAGCATGGAAAAAAGTAAACTAGGAAAACTCCAAAAAAAAAAAATGGATGAATGGTCTCAAAATTTGACACCTTAGAGCCTCACGATATAAATTTAACTTGAAAACCTTTAAAAGCAGGCACTGCCAAACATCTACCTTGGCTATAAAAAATCCTAATAAATCTCCTAGGTTTAGAATGTCTAATTTTGAGCAATGAAGTTTCCTGGTGAGCTCTCCAAGATAAACTGATTCCAAAACACACATTTGTGTAAATGGATTTATTGGCTTGCTGCCTTGGGGTTGTTCACTAGAGCCAGTAGGGGCCATGATCTTATCAATCCCTATAACAACACTGTACGAGTCAGGTCCATTTTGCAGATGAGCAAACCACAACTCAGAAAGATCAAGTAGCTTTCATAAGGTCACCTAACTCAGAAGCAGTGGATCTTAGATTTGAACCAGACCTCCTTCTAATATTCAAGAGGCTAGAGTTCAATACATGAGTCAGGTCAGAAGATCCCGTGGAGGAGGAAATGGCAACCCACTCCAGTATTCTTGCCTGGGAAATCCCATGGACAGGGGAACCTGGTGGGCTGCAGTCCCTGAGGTCGCAAAGAATCAAATACAACTGAGCACACACATACCTATTTGCTCTAACATGTACCGTGTCCACACAGGCTGGAGAAAGCCTGTTATCTTTTATTACATTCAATGAATATTTAAGCAGTGGAAATTTTACCCTGTATCCCTTTGCTGGGTTTTAGAGGCTTTGAGGGGCTGCTGCTGCTACTAAGTCGCTTCAGTCGTGTCCGACTCTGTGTGACCCCATAGACAGCAGCCCACCAGGCTCCCCCATCCCTGGGATTCTTCAGGCAAGAACACTGGAGTGGGTTGCCATTTCCTTCTCCAATGCATGAAAGTGAAAAGTGAAAGTGAAGTCACTCAGTCGTGCCCGACTCTTAGTGACCCCATGGACTGCAGCCCACCAGGCTCCTCCATCCATGGGATTTTCCAGGCAAGAGTACTGGAGTGGGTGCCATTGCCTTCTCCGTGAGGGGCTAGTACAAGACAACTGAATTGTAACTGAAAATAGCCTGCTCCCCCTCTGCAAAAAACATCCTCAAAACTTACATCCAGGCTGAGGACAGAAAGGATATGCATGAATTTCCTTCACCATTTCATTTTACTTTATTTCCTCATTAGTGTACATTATTGAAAATATACTATGTATCACACTGGCCTAAAAATTCACAGAGAAAATAATTGGTACATTTGAGTAGGAAAATCCCCTTTGATTTTCCAATCTCCATCTTTGAGCTTTAGAGCACAGTCTGTGACAAGTCAGTTAAGAAAAGCCCCAATGGGCCACCTCCCACAGTTCTCCAGGGAAATTATTACCCAATCAAGCCTGTTCCACATTCTATCCGCTCCCCTCTAGCCCTTGCTAATTGCTCCTAATTACATACCTCAAGAATTCCTCTCTCTCCGTGTGTGTGTCCGGAAAACACACTGTGTTTTGTCTTTTCTTAGGCTAATTAGGATTTGCTGAAGGAAGCAACAGGGCTTGGAGCCCTCTGATCTTCCGGAGAGGCCCTGCCCTCATTTGTCTTCTGCACTGAATTTCCTTGACTCTGTCTTCCTCTGGACGCCTCAGCTTCTCTGGGAGCCAGGTGCAGCCATCCTACAATCAGATGTAAACAGTCTCTCCTCTCTTTGTGCAGGTACCCTGTACCCTCTTAGCCTAAAGAGTTCTCGCTGAGTGTGCTGAAAGCTCAATTTATGCCGCTTTCTCCTTTTTGCTTTGCTTTAGAGCAAGCTGTACTTTATAAAGTTTCAGTGGCAAATTTCAAAGCAGAAAACGGTCTCCATGTATTCTTTATATGTGTAAATGTGAGCTCCTCTGAATTTCTTACACAATGTCTTCAGGCACATTGGTACATGAAATATTCATTAACTCACTCAAGTTTATATTTAACCAACTTTAAAAAAAATTATTTATTTTTGATGGTCATTAAAGGCAAAATAACTAGGTGTTTCACACCTTCTGGGTCCAGGGTCTTTTTCCTTTGGCCCTGCTGCTATTTTGCAATAATACTGTAGAAATATCTTAGTGCTGTTGAAGGTTGCTGTACCAGATCAGACTAGGAGTACCCCCCCAAGTGTGTTCTGGAGATGTTTAAAAAAATAGTGGAGTGTATTGGAAAACGAAGTGGGCAGAAAGTCAGGAACTCAAGGTTCAAGTTATGATTCATTATCAATATCCTTGGGAAAGCTACCTATCCATCTCTGCATCTCAGCTGTGCCATCTCTACAGCAAAAATGTTTTATCAGATGACATCCTGTCTCTGTCTTCATTTTGTTTCATCAACTGCTTTTTTGTTTTAAGAGATTTGATGAGGTTGTTGACATACAAATTGAAGAAATCTTGAGTTGATCATTATTTAGTCTTATTCTCTTCCCAGTAAATTATTGTCTTGAACCACCTTCTTCAACCTAGCTGACTATTTTTTACTGACCCTGAATGAAAAGTCCTTTCTGCTCCACTTGGATTTGTGACTTTCCTTCTCTACCCTCCATCTCCTCAACTCTTGAAAGACAGGGTCTCTGCTTTTTCCCCTGTGGGAATTCATCCTATCCCGTCTTCAGTGTTAATTGTATCTTACTAGTTACAAATTCACCCATGTTTCCCTGAAAGATTTTTAAAATCCAGAGAGTCGTATATGAAGGTCAAACTTAAATTCTGATTAACATTTGGTATTAATCTGCTATTACTCACACAAGTCCAGAAATGGACACTTTTTAGAGAAGGAAGTACCTGCTATAATTCCACCACTTGCTTTGGCTTGGAGGATGCCATTTTGGACAGCAATGTGAGTTTCCTTTCTTTTTTTCCCCCTGCCTCTGTGAATAAGGAAATGCCAGAGACCTTCCTACCCCCTCAGCCAACCCAGTACTCCCTGTTCAGGTGCTTCTGCCAACTAATTAACACCTCCTTCACAAACTGTAAATTGGACGGCAGATGCACATGAATGCAGAACCTGGTGGGGAGTCTCATGCTTTCTCTATACATGTATTTCATGAAAGGCAGGAAGTGAAATTAAGAAGGCTGCTAGGAAATTCATTTTGCCAAAATGGCCACCCCCAGAATCTTAAATTTATAGGGCTTTTAATGCAAAATACACTTCTTATATCTTTGGAGGAGAGACCTTTTTTTGTTGTTATTGTTTTTCAAATGTAACCCAAGGGGTTCTCAAAATTCCGGGAAAACTATTGAACATCTTTGGGAAGCCCTTAGATGGCACCAGAGATGCAAGCACATTTGCACACACATTCCACGCTCTGAGTCCACTGAACATTATTCTTCCAACCTTTAAGGACCAGGGTCTGGATCATCAAATCCTTGCCACTAGTCTCAATCTGTCCCAATCTATCCTTTATTTTGCTGACAGTGTTCTGTTTACAAGCCAAAAGGATCATGTCACAGGCTTAACTCAGTTTCATGCTTCTCCAGATCTCACAGGATATATTCTAAACTATGTATGGGGGTCCTTAGCCTCTGAGGACCTGTTTCCTTCTTACCTTTCTCTCCTGATTCCCACTCACATTGTGCACACCAGCCAGACTGAACCAGCTGTAGTCCTTCACAGGGTGATCTCTCACAGCTCTGCACTCTAGCTCTGTCCCTGTCCCATTCTTACTCCAGAAGCCCCAATTTTCACTTTCTCCAAAGAGCATGGAAGTAATTTTTTCATTCACCTTCAATTCAATTCAATTCAACAAAGTTTATTACGGACCTTTTCTGTGTCAAACTCTCTGCTATACTCAGAGAACATAATGATGCATAAGTCATAAGTTCTCTCTCTGGGGAGCTTCCAAAACAGCGGAGTGGAGGAGACATCAGTAAATAAGTATAATAAGTTTGATGGGTCTTCCTAGAGGGCAGGCCCCAAGACCTGTGGCAGCACAGAAGGCTTTATTCTTCAGAAATGGTAGCTAGTGTTGGGGAGGACGACTGGGGAAACTTTAGAGAGGGGATGAAAAACATTCGAATGGGTCCACTGTATTTTTCTTATCTCTTTGCTTAGGTCTCATGCTTCCTGGTGGGTACAGGGCAGCTCTTTGTGCAAAACAGGAAGAAAACAACACAGAGATGGATCAACCAAATCGCACGAAATGGACATAGAGTGCTGAGGATATTAAGTGTCATGGATACTGGAAAATGTGAAGAAATAATCCCCCAAATGTGTCAGATACTGGCTAACTTCCTTTTAAGTAGAACTTTTCTTCCTTTTAAAGGGAAAAATGTCTATCTCTCTGTACACATGCACTTTCATATCTGTAACAAAGTGCCAAACAGAGTGTGTTGTATTCAAGCAAAAATGTAGACATTTGTAACTTATTGCTGAAAGAGTTTAAAATTTCAGAAAATTTTGAACACCTAGGTAAATGTGTGGAAAAAAAAATACAAGAGGCAGGAGGCAAGAAATGCAAAGCAGGTGCCTTTAAGTCTTCACTTTTCCCTTACTAATTAGCAAGTGATAACCTTGGCCAGGGTGTGCAAAGGACTAGCCTGCATGGATGTGGCTGGGCTGTCGCGTCTGTGCAGGTCAGCCTGTGTGGTGACGTCCACTTCTGATGTAGGTGTCTGTCTCTGTAGCTGGTCAGCAGCACCAACATTATGTGCGAGCTTCTGAGAAATGCAGCTTGTCAGGCCCTTCCTCAAGTCTACTGAATCAGAATGTGTGTTTTATCAAGATCCTCACCTCATTCAGATGCACACTGAAGTTTGACAATTGTTATGTGACCTCATTCAAACTTCACAACATCCTGATGGGGTTCTCAGCTCTGGGCCTCAGGCCTCAAGTCCACAGTAGATGCCTGATGCGATCCCTCCAGTATGTGCACTTGTGTGTGTAAAGCGTCTTAGGGAAGAGAGGTGCCCCAGACTGTATTTACTTGCATTTCCTTCCTCATCACATCAGTGCACCACACACATTTTGAGAAGTAAATCAATAAAAAATGTATTCCCATTAAAACGTCTCCCCTTGACTCTCTCCCAACACACACACACAACTGTTATCAACTTCTTTTTTTTGTTGTTGTTATCAACTTCTAAGTAGCATTTATAAAGCTAGTGAGCAAGGAGGGACACTTGTCAAGGGGGTACCTTTTTTGTCTTGGAGGAATAAAGAAAACTTAAATTACTGCACACAAATTGTAGTGAGAAGGGAAGCTAGAAGGGAAGCCTAGTTAGCCCTCACTCTTTGTTTCTGTTGTTGTTCCTTTCTTTTAAATGCTACCTCATCAGTAGAAGAGAATTGCTAAACCACACCTAACCCCACTGAGGAGGACCAAGGGTGAGCAGGACGGGCACACCAGCAGCCTGTGCTTCTTCCTTTAGCTGAAGATGCCTCAGTTCTCAGCTGTATTTAGGTAGAAGAGGTGATGTATACAGACTGTGAACAGCCCAGTAAACCGGCAACAAATTTAATTTCTGCTCTTTCTCAAAATCTCTCTCCCCGCTCTTTCCTCTTCAGTTCAGTTCAGTTCAGTTCAGTTGCTCAGTTGTGTTTGACTCTTTGCGACCCCATGAATCACAGCACACCAGGCCTCCCTGACCATCACCAACTCCTGGAGATCACTCAGACTCATGTCCATCGAGTCGGTGATGCCATCCAGCCATCTCATCCTCTGTCATTCCCTTCTCCTCCTGCCCTCAATCCCTCCCAGCATCAGAGTCTTTTCCAATGAGTCAACTCTTTGCATGAGGTGGCCAAAGTACTGGAGTTTCAGCTTTAGCATCATTCCTTCCAAAGAAATCCCAGGGTTGATCTCCTTCAGAATGGACTGGTTGGATCTCCTTGCAGGTCAAGGGACTCTCAAGAGTCTTCTCCAACACCACAGTTCAAAAGCATCAATTCTTCAGCGCTCAGCCTTCTTCACAGTCCAACTCTCACATCCATACATGACCACAGGAAAAACCATAGCCTTGACTAGACGAACCTTTCCTCTTAAGTGTTAATTATTTCTGAAAGGGAGAACTAAATACTGAGGAACTATTGAAAGAAGCAGGTCTGCCAGGCAGTAGTCAACTGAGGCAGGTTTTGAGAAACATCCTGCTGTCTAAGGGTCACTATTCACTTATTTCTGATTTGTGGTAATCTTGGAACGATAGAGCTCCTCTGACTTTAGTCATGACTTTGAGTGGCTCAGCAAAATATATGCAAGGCTGCCATGCATATATTTTAGAGCCTATGCCAGCATCACAGAGATCCCCCTTTTTGTCCCCTCACTCATTGTGGGGAGTGGGGAGTTAACTAAACTACCAGGCACAAGGAGTAAATGATCAGGCCAGGGGTGGCTACCTGAGTCAAGATGGACAGCTCAGGGACTTCCCTGGTGGTCCAGTGGCTAAGACTCTGCACTCTAATGCAGGGGGCCCAGGTTCAATCTCTGGTCAGGGAACTAGATCACACATGCCACAACTGAAAAAGACCCATGTTACTGTATGCCACAACCAAGACCCAGCACAGCCAAATAAATAAATATTTAAACAGCTGGGCACCTCAGAAGGCCTTCTTTGTGAATCCGAAATCCAGATAGGATTTCTACCCATATCTATGTCTATGTCTATACGTACATCTATATTTATCTGTGGGTGGAGAGAGGCTGGCTGATGTATTCTTTCTTTATGCTGGTAAAGCATAAACCTTGGAATGTAGGGTGGGCAACATTTGCCTGTTGTGTGGATTGGAGAAGCAGAGGAGGCAGGTCTGCAGAGACAGAAGAATAGAACAGCCAGGCCAAACTGAGTAGCGATGAAAGATAAGAGAGCGAGTATGCTGGGTTAGCATTTCAGTTCCATCACTGGTGTCTCTTTATCTTGTACCCTTTGTCTTTTCAATAACTTTTCCCTCACCACTTAAGCAGCTCAGGGTAGCTTTTGTTAATTATAAACGAGAGAGCTGCTGCTTTCCATGTGGCCGTGCAGAGCTGAGCTTTTACCCTCTGAAAGCTTGGCTCTCACCCCCAGTCCTCCGCTGTCTGCACCAGTCCTGAGATTGTAGCCCAGGGGGAGGACAGCCGGCAGGGGAGGTCTTGGTATTGTTCTGTGGGCTGCAGCCTCTGAGAGGAGCCTCCCCTGCCTGCATGAGTCCTGTGGTTCCCATGCCTCAGGATGGCATGTTCTACTAACCAGAGTTCCCCTGGAACCAGGTGGCACAGAAGGCAATCTTGTTACAGTAGGTCACTTCCTGGATCCATCTTCTGGGTGGACCACTAACAGAGCTACCCGCCAGGTGTTCTGGGAAGGTGAGGGATGACACAATTTCGTAGCAAACTTTCCAATGAACACGGTAGGGCTGAGGAGGGAAAGGACCCCAGAGGGAAATGGATCTTGGGAAAAATACTGAAATAGGAAGCCAAGTGACAGCATGCCAGAGCTGTACAGATCATCTACTTCAACTCCTTGAATTTTACAGCTGGGGCAGGGAAACCAAGGCTTATTAAGGGCCCAAGCACTTGATGGATACATGAGTCCCTAGGAACCCTGTTGCTCAGGTATTATCCTCATTGAATAGATGAAGAATCTGAGGTTTAGAGAAGTCAAACAATTTGCTTCAGGGCTGAAGAAGGAGTGGATCCTGGGGCCATCTCATTCTGGAGCTCAAGAGCTGGTCAGAAGCGACTTGGCCGTCATCACCCAGTGGGATCCTGGTCTCTGGACTCCAGACCAGTGCTTTTTCCCTCTCACCATGCTGCCTCCATCACACTGCAGTTGGCGTGGCTGGAGCAGCACCGAGCTCAGGTCATTAGAGCCCAGCCAGGAAGCCTGAGGTCCACTGCAAAGAGGAGACTGGAACAATGGCCTGAGATTCCCAGAGCAGCTTTCCTCTTCTATGGGTGGTGAGCAAGCCTGACTAGTAATAGCTCAGCACAGCCCGGTCAGGTTTTGATAAGGGCAAAGATTCTAGAAAGCCTGGGAGCAGAGGAAAAGTGACCACAGTCTAAACAGAAGAGCCCAGGCTTCTTGGTCTGTTGTCTCACTTACTGGCCTCGGACAAGCTGCTGATGCTGCATCTGGATTCCTGTGCATGAGCAAGGCACCTGGACTGGATCGTGTCCGGTGACCAAGCTCTGGATTCCTCGGGCATCCATGGGGGCCTGGAGCATAAATGGGCCTGTTACATCATGAGCCCTATGCCTCAGACATAAACCCTTCCTGAGGACATGAATCTGGCCTTTTGAAAGACTCAGCAGAAGTGAGCACTGAGTCTAAGCCAGGGAGAAGACAGAGGGTGGTCTAGAGTTGATGATGGAAGACCCAGCTGTGTGGTTGGGCTACACAGATGCGCCCCCCCATACCCCCAAAGAGACTGCTAGCTTAATGTGCCTTGCAGATGTGGAGGCAGGGGTGAGGGGTGTCCCATAAAGCAACTCTTCAGTTTAATGGGTCGTACTACATATGCACTACATGGACAACACAAAGGTCTCAGCTGTACACATGTTCTACGGCCCATACGTGGAGACACGGTACACATGTTCCCTGCGGACTGAAGAGCACAGCCAAGTCACTCTTGGATTAGAAATAACTATACAGTATTTTGTTTTCAAAAACATCAGACTGCAACAAATGTTCGCATCATGCACCATTTGCTGTCTGGCAACTGTCAAGGTATTTGCTGAGTTCTGATGCTCTGACATTCCTTAAAGAGTTTTAACAGGCTTTCCAGTATCTGTTGGAGAAGGAAATGGCAACCCACTCTAGTACTCCTGCCTGGAAAACTCCATGGATGGAGGAACCTGGTAGGCTATAGTCCTTGGAGTTGCAAAGAGTCAGACATGACTGAGCGACTTCACTTTCTTTCTTTCTATAGTTCCTTTTGGAGAAGGAAATGGAAACCAACTCCAGTGTTCTTGCCTGGAGAATCCCATGGACAGAGGGGCCTGGTGGGCTATAGTCTATGGGGTTGCACAGAGTCGGACACGACTGAGCAACTAACACACACACGGGTATCTACTGCATGCCTTTCTCCTTGTACTTTAGGAGCCTACAGACTCCAGGCTCTAAGACTCCCCTCAGGCTTACCTGGAATATTTATAGGTCCCCAGGGCTGGATTGCAAACTGAAGCCCACAAACTCAGAGATCAAAATATTTTTAAATTAATTCCAAAGAAATCTAAAATAATTGTTAACTAATGTACTTTCATGATAACCTGGAAGGTCAGGTTTGATTTAGAATGATCAGAGACTGTGGATTTCTTCGCCAGAAAAATGGTGGCACTAAGGGAGCCAGTCCCTGGCCTCAGGCCAGTGACCCATCCCTCTTCTCTCCAAAATGCTGGTTCCATCTTCAACCACCAGGAGACTTTATGCTGAGATATAGACAGCCCAGCCCTCACATATAGCTCCATCCACAATCCCACTAAGACACTCCCTGGGTACCCTGCAGGCTCAGGGATGTACACACTGAAGCCCTGATCCACTCTTGGGAGGATGTACTTGAGAAAGAAGACTGGGCTGTCCCAGGAAGCAGTGTGGGATTGTTTGCAAAGGGAATTCTGAGGTCACAGATACCTGGACTGGGTCTAGAAGTGGAAGGAAAGTGGGTTTGGGCTGGAGACATACCTTTGGTCAATGAGGTCCTCACTTTGTGAGGCAGGGCATGGCTGGAGGATAGTCAGAGGGGAGTCTTGGAAGCACAGGGCCCAGGACAGAAGATCCTCTTCTTTGCTTCTAAAGGCAGTACCACCTATCTTGGTGGTCCCAGGAAGATGTCCAAGAGGCATCCGTGTGTACTACATGTTGCTCTGAGCTCATGGCAAAGACAGATCTTTGTGGGCAGTGTCACCTGGGTAGTTTTATGACTTGCTTGCTCTCAGGCTAGCTCTTTTCCTTCCTGCTTCCATGCACTGGTCTGAGAATGATGGTCCTTTCTGTGCTCTCCTCACAAATTATTCTACTCTGGGTGCGGGATCAGTAATGTTTAAAATACGAAGGTCACTCTTTAGCAAGTCCTGTGCATGTACCTGAGATTATGCCAGAAAATATGCATGGTCTCATGGCCTGGGAGAGGAGCATAATTATTCCTGCTGGAAGAAGAAATAGGCTCAGGGCAGTGTAGGCTAGTGATTACTTCTGCTGCTGCTGCAAAGGGTGTAAGTGACAGAGAACAAGGTCTGCCTGACACCAAAGCCTGTGACAGTCCTCGATGACTCCTGGATTAGAGCAAAAGCAACAGGTCATCCACCACCCTACGTCCCTCAAAATTCCTCACCACTGTTCCCAGCAAGGAGGGTACTGAGCCTTGAGAGGAAATACTCTTGAGATGCTGAAATCCCAGTGACCCTGTGTGTGTGTGTGTGTGTGTGTGTGTGTTAGAGCTAGCAGAAGAGCTGAGTCATAAATCCATTTTAGATAGTGTGTAGAAGTGTATACCCCCAATACACTCTTTACTACAAACTAGGGAACACAATGATGGAGGTCCTCTGCTTTTCCCTAATGCCCTATGCAGCAGGAACAGAGCTGTGCTGTTCAGACACCCCCCCACCCTCCCCAGGCACAACGTGTGTGGTTAGAGGACACTATTAATTTTTTCAGTGTCTCCTCAGCTTTCTGGCTCTTTGGAAGGACCTCAGCCATTGAGTGACCAAGAGAGTGATAGCCAAGACACACCCTTCTCAGGATGGACTTCAGCATGGGGGTGGTATGATGGCTTAGCTATTTCCACCCAGCATGGTGCTCTTGACGTGGTTCAGAGCAACCTCTGTTCCAGAGCACTGAAAGAACCTCTGTCCAGTTAGCATCATGGTCTGATGGTGCCTCCTGCCCAATCCAGCTTTTGCCCCTTTGCTTTCACTCTTCAAAACTTCCTCAAAACTGTTTCCATTCCCAACTGTGTCTCAGCATGTTCTTCTTGGAGAACCTAACCGTCACTGACCTTCCAGAGCCTCATACGTCACAGATAAGCAGAGCAAACAATTTGAAATGCCAGTCCACTGGAATGCAATGCCATGAGGACAGGCAAAATACTGTTTTCTTTTCTGATTATTGCAGCACCTAGAATAGTAAGAGGCACACAGCGATGGGAGTGGAACGCAGTAAATGTTGGTCTGATGAATGAACAAAGCCCAGATCTCTGCATCTGCACACACTGGGATTGGTGGGGACTATGCCGGTGCCTCCTGTCTTCCTCTGCAGCCCACTGTCTCTTCCTTCTGCTACACTAACACCTATCCCCTTCCCTCCATCTGCCTTTCTCTCCCTTCCTCAATTACCCGAGAATTTACATGGGCACAGTGCTCTGGTGCTCACAACTGTCTTCTGCAGTTGCTCCAAACCACCTGGCCCTCTCCTCTTCTGCTTTCTCTGCCACCTGGTGCCATTTGTAGCCTCTACTTCCACCTACCCAGGGCCAACACCATCACCCCACCATGGGCTTTACCTGTGTCTGGAGTTCCCATTCCCAAACTGTGTCCTAAGGAACACTTACCTATCAGGGTGCTTACTTTAAAAATTATCTTCTGCATGGCAGGCACCCTATTAGGTGCTCTGTTTATATTACACTTTTTATTATGGTAAAACATACCTAACATAAAGTCTACCATTTTAACCATTTTTGAGTGTACAAGTTTAGTTACATCAAATATAATTGTATCTCAGTATCCATGGGGCATTGGTTCCATGGATACCAAAATCTGTGGATGCTCAAGTCCATTATGTAAAATGACAGAATACAGTTGGCTGGCTCCAAATCTGTGGCTACAGAAGCCTGGGTATACATTCAGTGTGGACAGACCACACTTGGTTTATACATTCATCAGCTGGTGGACTACATTTTGGCTATTGTGAATGCTTTTGGAGCATTTGGCTTTTTGTCAATTTGGCTGTTGTCAATGCTTCTAGGAGCATTGGTATACACATACCTGTTTTTGGTCCCAGTTATCAGTTCTTTTTGAGTATGTATATAAGAGTGAAATGGCTGGATCATATGGTAATTGTATAGTTAACTTTTTGAGGACCCACCAAACTGTTTTCTACATTGCTAAGCTGGTACTTTTTGGAAAAAAGCATTTCACAGTCAATAGACTTCATCCTCTAACTCTTTCTTGGAGAGTCACATTGCACTTTAGCATTGTAAAGTCTCTGAGAGGTCCTGCAATAAGAAAAAAGAAAAGAGTCTTTGTAACTTTGACCCATCACTCCCCAAACTAACTTGAAAGTGGAACTCTGTTTTGCAGAGTAACTGGTAACATACTGCTGGTTTGGGAAACAATGCCCTGAGCTCCATGGGGTGGACAAAGAAGGGCTGGGGCTCTGGACCAGAGAAGAATCACTTGGAGCCCAGAGAAGGGACAACCTACAACTCTCCAACTAGCTTATTGGGTGACACTTGGCAAGTCACTTTCCTTTTCCTGGCAGCTCTGCACACAAGATGTTTTTGCCTGGTACATCCTTTTGCTGGGCTTACCTTGTGGCTCAGTGGTGAAGAATCTGCCTGCCTTGCAGAAGACACAAGTTTTATGCCTCAGTTGGGAAGATCCACTGGAGAAGGAAATGGCAACCCACTCCAGTATTCTTGCCTGGAGAAGCCCATGGACAGAGGAACCTGGTGGTCCATGGGGTCACAAGATTCAGACTCGACTTAGCAACTAAGCAAAAGCAATACCCTTCTGCTGCTTCTTTGCTTCTTCAAGATTGACTTGACCTTCAGGACTAGCTCAGGGAGCCATCCCTTCCCTCAGGAAACTCAGACCCTGCTCTCCTGTCTCCCCAGGCAAGGATTGGAAGGCCCTCTTTGCTGGCTCTTATTACACTGTGTTGCCCTGTGAAATGGTCAGCTTCCTCTACTAAATCGAGGCAGGTGGCCGGGGGTGGGGGTGGAGGTGGGGAGGGGAGGGGAAAGGGTCAAAGTTAGTTTCCATAAACCACCACCTGGAGAGCTTAGTTAAGAATGTATTTGCAACAGTCTGAACCCTAAGAATTCCAGCTCAGTAACGCTGAGATTTGTGTTCAGCAGCTTTAGAGTATGAATTTTGAATAAGCACCTGGCAATGTTCTCAGGCAGATGATTCTTGGAATCCTCTGTGGTCAGCTATGTGAGGATAAGATTCACTTCTACCTCTGTGTTTTTTACATAAATGTTAAGTGAATGAACAAATGAATGAAACAACCTGTTTCCTTCACTGTATAAGATGAGGTTGGACTGAATGTTCTCTAAGCTTTCCTTTGGTTAAACTTCTTTTTATAAAGTTCAGATTATTTTATCCAAGACGCTGTGTTCCTTGCAGCTTTAATATCCAGACCATACACAACATATGAAGCCAAGCACACAAAACCACCAGGGAGACCCTCCGGGGAGGATTCAGTCCACGCTAATATTTAACAAATGCCCCAGTAGTCATGAACAACCTTGCTTTTGAAACGATTATCCATTTCATCACAAGCTGGAGAAACAAAGAAAGCATACACTCATGACCAAGTGAATTCACGCTCACTCTCTCTCAAGAGCATGAGTAGCTGACAGGCAGCACTGTCAGGGCTGAGAAACACTTAAGTTTGAGAATTAGGGAGCCAGGCATAATGAGAAACCAGGGGCTAGAGAAGGCGCTGGGGTGCTGAGCACTTTCTCCTGCTATGAGGAGAGGGCACCAGTGATCAGCACCATCAGGGCTCCCTGACTCCGCTCCAACCACTTCTTGGAGGAGACTTTGAGCATAAAACCTTGACTCTCCTCTGCCTGAGAACCCTGCAGGTTTTGAGAGGCAACTCCAGCTTCTCATGAGAGCTATGGCCTGAGAAAAATGAAGTCTCCTGTTACTTGTAACCTCTTAGCATTTCAGAGGAAAAGGTTGGCTATGGCTGCCAAGATCCAGCAAATATTTGGTTAGCTTGGAAAGAATGGGTGCTCGTTTTCCAATTCTCACAGATTTCTCTCTGCCCAGTTCTTTTTTATTAAAAACTTCAAATCCAGAGATAAAGTCGAATGGCACTCCAGGCTCTTAAGCATTCATCTGTATCCCGGGGAGCAGAACCCAGAATCTAAACAAAGAAAAGCTTAATCAATAGAGCTCATGAATTTCCTCCAGGAACAGGACTTGGCGTAGCCAAAGAATAAGCAGAGGGGCTCCTTACTGCAGTTTTCTTTGGGTGGATATTTACGAGAAGGGCAGGAGAATGTTCCCTCAGTTGACTAGGGATGGCATGCTGTGGCCCATGCACAAATCTTGCCTACTGCCTTTTTTGCTTCATTTTGTATGGCTTCTAGAATAAGTATTTTTTTTTTTACATTTTTAAATAGTTGAGAAAAATCAAAAGACAAAAAATATCTCATGACATCTGAAAACCACAGGAAATTCAAATTTGTGTCCATAAATAAAGTTTTATTGTAACACAGCCATATGCATTCATTTGGAGATTGTCTGTGGCTGCTTTTGAGCTGCAACAACAAAGCTGAGTAGTTGAGACTGAGACCGTGTGGCCCTCAAAGCCAAAAAATACATTCTACCTGGCCCTTTACAGACAAAGTTTTCAGACCCCTGGAGCAGAGGATGTAAGAGTTGACCTTCACTGGTATTTGAACTAAAAACTAAAAAATGTGTATGTACAGAGCAAACATCTGTTTAATAGGTGAGTCAGGAAACTAAGCATGGGTGCTCAGCACCCCAGTGTTGAGTCCTCTGGGCGCCCTTTCTTCCTGACCTCCTGTCAGGAGGTATCTGGATCTTTGTGGTAGCATTTTCCTCTCTGTTGTTTACACTTCTGCCCTCTAAATGCTACATTTGAATTCTGCTTGTTTTTGAACTGTGTATAGATGGAATAACACTGTGTATTTCCTTCTCTGTCTTGTGTTTTCTTTCAGTATCGTCCCTGAGACTCAGCTCTGGATGACTCAGGTGGCCGCACTCTGTCACTGCCTCCGCTGCGCGCATCACACGTCTCTTCGTTACTTGAGCACAATTCTCTTCTTTCCACTGTTGGTGGACAGTTGTGTCATTTCCGGCTTTTGGCTATTGAGGATGGCATTCAACATGTTGTATCTGAACCACTGTTGACTCCCGAGAGAGGAATGGAATAGCTGGAGTGCAGGGTATGTGTATCTTTAACTCTACCAGTTAATGCCACACTGTCCTCCTAAAAGATTGGACCGAATCACCTTCTCGCCAGCTGCCTCCCTTCAGGGAGCAGACACTCTCTGTGTCTTGTCATATTTCCACCTCCAAACCCTGAACCACATGAGTTTGCTGCCTGTTCCCCCAGCACCTTGAAGAGCCAGGCGAGGTGCCTGGGAGCCATCATCCCTTTGGCTTTGTATCTCCCATTAACAGAATTTTCAAGTCTTAAAATTTCTGTGAGAAAACTATCAATTTTCTAAGAATGATCCTTGAGATAATGTGATGTCTTTCAGAGTCCTGTGCTTGGCTCACCGGTCAGTCAGATGTGCGAGCTTCCTGACCGCTCTTCCCCCCTTTCCCGTCCCCTGTGGATGGGAGGCAGGGAGAGAGCTCATCACAGCCACAGGGACAGGCAGTGCCCCCCAAGGCTGCAGATCAGACAGGACAAGGAATCAGGGGAAATGACAACTTCCCCTTTCTCATTCAGGAAATCAAGAGGACTCACAGATTAGGAAGCTGATACTTGTGTCTTTCTTGGCAGGGTTTTAGGAAACTGGGAAGAAAGGGCCCACTCCAATGGCCATCACCTGGAGGACCACGCACTAGAGGCATTTCTCAGTCATGATGTAGCACTACATTGAAAAGACGCAAATAAACCCGAAACACCAGCACACATTTACCCAGTTTTTGAAGCAGATTAATAGAATAACCAATAAAACATGTATAAAAGCTTTAATTAAATCTGATGAAATAAAACTTCATGTTTTATTTATGGACACTCCCAACATGTAAAGGATTCAGAGACACATTCATTTTTACTGCCATTTCGTCCTCATATCTATAATTAAATCCAGGCTGCAGCTCTGGCCCAAAGCGATGCGGCATTCTAAAGCTGGCCTTGGACACTCCCTCCCCCATCCCCATCTGCTTTTAATTATAATTACCGACCCAATACGAGGGAAGCGGATGGTAAAAACTAAACAAAATAAAACAAACAAACAAACAAAAAATGGTTGCTGCCATTGTGTTTTAAAACAACATGCCGAAGGAGGATTTCAGGCAGGTGGGCGCATCCTCTATTTCCAGTTTTATTATGTACCAAGTGCACAATCCCTTCATTTTACTTTTGACATAAAAAAAGGACTTCATGAAACGAGACAAAATAACTTATGATTATATGAAACATAACTGTGACAAATCACAAAACTATACATATTAATAGAAAAAAGTGTACCTAATTCTTTAAAAGATTTATGACAATAAGCACCAGATGTGCCCCTAGAGTAAAATCAGCCCCATATCCAGTATGATATATGCAGTTCATTTCTCTACGTGAGTGTATATAACTATGTACAAGAGTCTGTGTGATTTATGGAAAACAGATTTCCACTTTTTCCCCCAAAGTGCTTTATGTCAGCAACATTACACAGGATGCTCTGCTGTCTGTACAAAATAAATCTCCTCCTTTTTACACTTGCCATCTCTCCAATGTGTTTTTTTTTTTTTTTTTTGCTTTACTCATTGCAAAGAAAAAAAAGTAACCGCAGAAATTCCACACCACCAACAAAAAGTGCTGTTAAAAATGCTGCTTTAAAATGAAGTGGTCAAAACAGTCAAATAAAATACCAAATAATTAAATTGGACATTTATAATCACTATTCCCAAAATTCAAGGCAACTGGGAAGCAAGATTCTTGAAGATGGGGTTGGACACTTACCTCTGTTCTAGTATGCTAATATGCTTGACAGCTGCTAATTTAAAAACAAGAGTAACACCAAAGCTCTGGCTCATCAGTGGAAACTTTGCTGTGATTGACTGATGACCTTTTGTCCATTTTAGAATCACCTAAATAATTTGGGGGGTGACACGGGTAATGCGAGACATCTTACAGGAATAGAATATTTAACACTAATATCAGAGGCTAAATTACAACTTACATTTTGATGCAGTCCCTTTAGGGAATTAAGACAATGCAGCAAGTAAAATATCTCTAGGCATGCTGATTTTTTTTTTTTTTTTAATGTAATAGGATAATTGGCTTTGGGCTGTGTGTATTTTCACGAACATCAGCTTCTTTTTTTTTTTTTAAAGGGGAATGACAATCTCTGTTCAGATGTTTATGAAAATGGTTATATATCAAGAGTAAAAAGACCAGAAAATGGAAGGGAATTATCTTTTGAAGTTTCCACTTTTACTGTTACAAACATAATGATGAAAACATATATAAATCTATGTAATGTGAAAGCAAGCAAGGAACGAATTTTAAGGTCAGGTGAGATCCTGGAATCTAAGGCCAGCACGTGTCACCCAGAAGGAAACTGGAAGTGGCATGTCCTGGGGTCCTGAGCTCAAACCTGTAGCCAAGGGGAAACACGAGATGGGGGAGGGAGTAGGAGGGGCGCTTGGCCTTGCAGGTGGTCCTGGGCCTGCTTCTGCTAATTCCTGCCAGGGAAGGAGGCCCTGCAGGTGCGGCTGCTGCCTGGCACCCCCGGGCTCCCTTGGGCCTCAGTGAGGCCAACGGGGAGACTACAGATGCTCAGGAGCATCTCCTCCAGCCAGAGTATCTGGGTTCTTCTGGCTTTGTCCTCCTTCCCTGTTTCCACGGCAGATTATAGCCAGAAGCCACAAGTAGGCTGACAACACCAGCTGCAGTAGCCTTACCTTTCCATCTTTTTCCTCATCACATGGATGAAATGTGTTTTGAGTTCCCTGTAGAGGCTCTGGGATTTAGAATGAATAGATTGTCTATGATACCAGAGCTTCCCCTTCTCTGCAGTGTGAGGCAAAGGACATGGTCCCTGTTTAGGCCAGGTGACACAATCCACTAAGTCTGCCAGAAGGGTGGGACTCTGTGTGTGTTTGAAAGCTCACTTGGAAAGAAAAGTCTGACGTGCGTCCTTTCGTAAAGCAGAGCAGATTTTTGTAAAGTGAATAACTTGTCTCTTTGTCAGACACAGATGTCTGCATGATGGCTCTTCTCAGATCAGAGCCCACTAGCCAGAGAAATGAGATTGCCTGAGAGCACTGTAGAAATGGACCCTGCACTTGGTTCTTTATTAGCCTGATTATACTGCATGTGAGAATGAAGTCCTGAATCAGGCAGAACACTACCGACTGTGCAGCAGACTGGAAGGACACGTCTGTCAGGATACAAACTGTCACCAGATCCTAAGTCTGACATCAAGCTGTTTAATTGTGTTGTTGGAGATTGTAATTATCCCAGTTTGACAAATAGCATTGTTTCATTTTTCTTCAGAGAACATTTTTGAAGAGAGAGAAAAGAAATCATGAGATGTGATAGTACTGGGGTGTCAGAATTTACCAGGTTTTGGGGGATTTGGCAATTTTTATAGCCTATGTCATTGGACTTGGGACCTTTTTAATTGCTTGGTAAAGGTGTCACAGAAGACAGAGGAGCCTTCAGGGCTATAGTCCATGGGGCCACAAGGAGTCGGGCACGACTTAGCGACAAAACAACAGCAACAAAAAGGTGTCACAGAAAATGACTTCCTACTCAGGTTTGAGATCAAATGGCCAAGAGCTCTGTGAAAATTCTAGGCTCTCAAAACAGAGTTTCAGACAAAGCAGTTGCTTCTTTTTGGCCACCTTTCCAGAACTATCTCCTCTACCTGCCCTGAGCAGGCCTCCAGAACTACCTCCTCTACCTGAGCAGGCCAGACCCTGCTCAGAGCTGGTGGGCAAGCAATGGCAGGTGGTGGGTATGTCTGAACTACAGTCAAAATAAAAAGATGAGAGCAATGAAGAGGGAGGAGAAAGGCAAGGGAGCAACAGAGAGACTGGTGAGGGGAGACCCTAACAGAGGCAGCAGAGGCTGTGCAAAGGAGCTGGACATGGGGCTCTTCCAGTTTGGTTTTCTGAGAGAACCCAGGAGCACACCTCCACGTGTCCCTGCTCTCACAGCTTCTAGCAGGCTCTGGGCAGAGCACCAGAGCGGAGGCCATGGGTGAACCAGTCAAGAGAAATTTTCCTTTGAATAAAGTCCTCAAGGTGGAGTCACTGAACAGTCAACACACGAGGGTCTCTGTGGTAGCACTGGGAAGGGGGTGGCCAACGCCATGTCCCTCAGGCAGCCTTTGCAGAACATTCCTGGTGCACACAGGAGCTACTAGGCGGGGCCAAGCCAAGCCACAGCAGAGGCCAGACGTATGTAGCTGGGGTGATTAAAATAATTATTTCCATCCAAAGAACAGACCTCTAAATATTTTTTTCCTTTAAAAGTACATGTAAATAACAAGCCTTTAAAATCAAAGGACTAGGGTAGGTTGCAGGAATACAAAACAAGTTGTCAAGCTTTTCAGGGGGCTGTGCTTGACAGAACCTTCTCATTTTGCTTTTGGAAAAACACTGAAAAGCAATTGGTTATCATGGGAGTACCCAGGAGGAGAGAAGCAGCCAGCTCCCTGGGTGCCAGGCTGGTGCTGGGAAACCGAGGCTCCTCCAAGAGCCGAGCCCATGCTGGGCTTGGATGTGGATTTCCCTTGTTGCACCTGGCTCTTGGGTGAGGAGATTCACTGTGCTGGCAATCTGGGTTGTCCATCCTTATTTGGAGTTTTCAGCAAGGGTGATCTCCAAATTACATTTTCACATGCACATCGTCTCACTGGTGTCCCTTGAAGGTTGACAGTTGGGAAGTAACAGATATCTAGCAGTGAGACTCCGAATTCCCTTTGAAAAGACAGTCCTGCTGGTCACTGGCAAATCCAGAGGGAAAAAGGAGCAGCTGCAAACACACCTACAAAGCCCAGCTCTGACCATCCAGCCCTGCTCTCCAAAGACACATCTGTGATGTGGCGTATTGAGTTGATTTGCTTGACATTCTTTTTCTTAGGGTCTGCGAAACTATAAGAACAAAAAGTGACAAGGAACAAAAAGATTCTGGACGCCAGCACCAGTGGAGGCTGGGGGTGGATTTTAGCCTTCAGTATAGACAGAGGAGAGCTGGCTAGGACAGCGGTCCACAGCACTGATCTGTAAGAATGTGGCATCTTCAGGTCCACTGCGAAGAGTCTCCCCAAAGAGGCTTGAGGAACCCGAAGGCAAATCATACACTGGAAAAGAAAGGGTGCACAAATCAACGGATGCTTCATTATACTTGCCAGGCATGCAGGGAGCAAATGTGGACTGCAGAGGCAACAGTGCTGGGCAAGGCTTTCAGTGGGTCCCATCCTCAGGCTCCATAGGTGGACAGGTGGCTGAATGTGCGGGCAGATGGCTAAAACAGGACTTGCACAAAAGATGGGCTGAGTAGCAATGAAAGTAAAATTTTGTAGGTAAGAGTGAGGATGGCCTCAAAAAGGAGATGATATAAAAGTTGAGTCATTTAAGAATGCATGGGATTATCATAGATGGGGAGGTAAAGAAAGAACATTCTAGGAGGAGGAAACAGGGAGCAAAGACAGAGAGTGGGGTATGTGGGGCCAAGTGTGTTGGCAAAGCTCAGGTGCAGAGCAGGTAGGGAGACAGATAAGGAAGATACATGAGGTAGGAGGGTAGGTCCAGGGAGTTTGATCAGGCTCAGCTCCTGGAGACTACGAATGCCTTGCTGCAGACAGTCAACTTTATTCTCTAGGGCAACTAGAAACTACTCAATGTATCTGAAAAGGAAAGCACCTTATTTTTTCCTTTATTTTTGGAAGGCAATGGTTACAGGTAGCACAGAGAGCAGAATGGGAAAGTTAAGGAGCTGACTCAAGGAAACTTGTTGGAAGGCTGTTGCTTAAGTCTGGGAGAAACATGATGGCACCTGAGTGAGAGTAGTGGAAGTGGGGCTGGAGGAGGCTGGAGGGGAGGATGAATAGGAAGACATTTCTCAGGTGGACTAAATAGGATTTGATGCAGTTGTGTGATAGGTCAAGTCTAGTCCAGGCTGGTTATGAGAAACCCACCTGATCTCACCTGCTAGTCTGTCCGAGTGTCTAAGTCACAGATACCAACATACCTGTAATGCCCGAGTGAGTTGAGAAGGCTCTGTGGAAAACATCAAAGCCAGATTGGCCCATGGATGTGGGGACCACACAGTCCTCGAAGGAAGGCATCACACTGCAGGAACTGCTAGGTGGCATGGTTCTTTGAGAATCAGGGTAATTCGGGGGGCAGAATGTCTGTAGTTGCCCATAAAATCCTGAAATTCAAGACAGAAGTAGGGATAGATTTATGAACAGGCCATATCCACTGTAGAAAACAAAATAATATTCTTTATAACTAATAAGTAGTATACTTTTTATAGAACCAAGAGAAAATTCCCTGTAAGGTTTGGGAGGAAGATTAAATTCATGTTAGCAGTGTGTGTGTGTGTGTGTGTGTGTGTGTGTATGTGTATGTGTATGTGTGCACACACACGTGCTCAGTTGCTTCAGTCCTGTCTGACTCTTTGTAACCCCATGGACTGTAGCCCACTAGGATCCTCTGTCCATGGGAATTTTCCTGGCAAGAATACTGGACTGGGTTGGCATGCCCTTCTCCAGGGGATCTTCCTGACCCAGGGATCAAACCCACGTCTCCTGTGTCTCCTGCACTGGCAGGTCGGTTCTTTACCGCTCAGCCACCAGAGAAGATCCATGTTAGCAGTAAAGACTAGGAAAAAACAAGAAAATTCCATGTCAAGGCAGGAGAAAAAAGAAAGAAAAACTACTGGCTTTTCTCTTTTTGATGCCCTAAGGCCTCTGCATGGACTCAGCAGACAGATGGGCAAAGGACCTAAACAGACCAGTCAAATACTCACATAATTTATCAACTAATCTGATCAGATGGTACAGACTCTGCCTGCAATGCAGGAGACCCAGGTTCAATCCCTGGCTTGGGAAGATCCCCTGGAGAAGGGAATGGTTACCCACTCCAGTATTCTTGCCTGGAGAATTCTATGGACAGAAGAGCCTGGTAGGTTACAGTCCATGGAGTCACAAAGAGTCAGACATGGCTGAGCGACTAACACAGACACATGGTCAAACTGACAATTCTTTAGTCAGTAAAGAAATAAAAATCAAGACAGTGATATAATACCATATTCTACCTATCACATTAGCCAAGATTTCTGAGACTCATTCTTGGTGCCGGACTGAGACTGGTGACCAAGGCACCTGTGTGTAGTGTGCAGACCCTGCAAAGGAGTACAGGCTTCGGAAAATCACTTGACAACTTGGCTCTGGAACCTGAAAGTGTCCTCTTGGACAGGGGAATTTCACTTTCAAGGATGTATCCTAAAAGCATATTTTGAAAAACAGAAGTTTTGCACAGACACAGTTATCACAGTGCTCGTTGTCATAACAGAAAATGGAGGAGTCAAACTAGCCAATCATGAGAGAGTGGTGGAGAAAAGACTGGTATATTTACCTAATGGGAACATTAAATAGCCATGGAAACAATATTTACAAGGAGTTTTTTTTTTTTCGTACTGTTCATGAGAAATTTCAGATATACAAGTGGATTTAGAAAAGGCATAGGAACCAGAGATCAAATTGCCAACATCCGTTGGATCATAGAAGAAGCAGGGAATTCCCCAAAAAATCTACTTCTCCTTCATTGACTATGTTAAAGAATTTGACTGTGTGGATCACAAAAAAAGTGTGGAAAATTCTTAAAGAAATGGGAATATTAGACCATCTTACCTGTCTCCTGAGAAACCTGTATGTAGATCAAGAAGCAACAGTTAGAATCAGACAAGGAACAATGGACTGGTTCAAAATTAGGAAAGTACTACCTCAAGGTTGTATATTGTCTCCCTGCTTATCTAACTTATATGCAGAGTAATGCCAGGATGCAAAATGCCAGGATGGATGAAGCACAAGTTGGAATCTAGATTACCAGGAGAAATATCAATAACCTCAGACATGCAGGTGATAATACTACCCTAATGGCAGAAAGCAAAGAGGAACTAAAGAGCTCCTGGATGAAAGTGAAAGGGGAGAATGAAAAAGCTGGCTTAAAACACATTCAGAAAACTAAGATCTGGTCCCATCACTTCATGGCAAATAGGTGGAAGAAAAGTAGAAACAGTGACAGATTTTATTTTTCTTGGGCTCCAAATTTACTGCAAATGGTGAAATTAAAAGATGCTTGCTCCTTGGAAGAAAAGTTATGACAAAGCTGGACAGCATATTAAAAAGCAGAGACATTACTCGGCCAACAAAGGTCCATATAATCAAAGCTATGGTTTTTTCCAGTAGTCATGTATGGATGTGAGAGTTGGACTATGAAGAAGGCTGAGTGCTGAAGAATTGATGCTTTTGAACTGTGGTGTTGGAGAAGACTCTTGAGAGTCCCTTGGACTGCAAGGAAATCAAGCCAGTCAATCCTACAGGAAATCAACCATGAATATTCATTGGAAGGACTGATAATGAAACTGAAGCTCCAATACTCTGGCCACCTGATGTGAAGGGCAGACTCATTGGAAAAGACCCTGATGCTGGGCAAGATTGGTGGCAGGAGGAGAAGGGGGCGACAGAGATGTTTGGATGGCATCGTCAACTCAATGGACATGAGTTTGAGCAAACTCTGGGAGACAGTGAAGGACAGGGGAAGCTGGCCTGCTGTAGTCCATGGGGTCACAAAGAGTTGGATATGACTGAGGGACTGAACAACAACAATCAATTCATACAGGCAGGTTGCAAGGCAACATTTCTCTAGTTGTCTTTGGGGGACTTGCTTTGGCTTTATATTTTTCTGAATTTTAATAGTGGTGATGAATAAGTACTCTGAAGCTAGTCAGATTTCCTGGGTTCAAATCCTAGTTGACTCCTTAACAACTGTGTAGTCTTGGTAAATTACTGAGCCTCTCAGTGTTTCAGCTTTCTAAACTGTAAAATGGGATTAAAACTAGTACTTGTATCTCATTGAGTTATTATAATGAAGATTAAATTAATATTTGCCTGTTATACAATATAATCTGAGAACTAATTACACAATTAATATTAATATATTTAACAATTTATATACATTTGCTAAATAAGAAAAAAGTAAAATTATGTCACAATAGTGTAGCTCTCAAAATTTTTATTAAGAGAAATAAAAATTTCCAAAAGGCAACAAGTAATCCTTCAACAATAACCAAATGTAAGAACAGATAAGACAGTGGGCAAGTCTCTCACTTCCAGTTCTCAGGTGGAATCCTCTGGAACATTTTTGGCGCTTGGGACCTGTGCTACATACCTCTTTCCCGTGTTGGTTCCTAGATCCTGCACTAATCGATAACACATTCTGATTTCTTCACTCACCCCAGTGCAAGCTCAAAAGAGCAACAAGCTTGAGTGGGCTGAAAGACCTGGGATGTACTGTTTCATAGTTTGGGAGGTTCTTTGAACTGATTCTCACTGTGGGTACCCCATGGCCAGGCACATATAATCACGGCTTCCCCATTATGAGGAAAACATTACCATGAACCATCACAGTCGGTTTATTAGAATGTAATGTCTCCTCACTGAACAAAATAGGCAATATTTGCTATTTATATCCCTATGCTAGCTCTGTTCAAATCTGTAACCCATAAACACCTTGATAGCATTCCTCAGTGTAATATTAACCTTCTAGGAAGAGAAGACATTTTTCACTAAACTCCCACAGCTCCCCAAATAGGGACATCAATCATTCAGGTATGTCAGGGACAGTGATAGAGACTTTCACTGCCCTTTTGTGAAAACCAATTCATTCTTTCTTCCCTGTCTTCTCCCTGCTTCAAAGAGAGCATGACTTCAATCTATGTTGCAATGTGCTAGAGTACGAAAATTTGTGATACAGTGAAATACGCCCAGTAAAGTTAAATATTAATAGTAAACCCAACATTGGGCTTCCAGGACTGGAGTTGCAGAGAGTTGGACGTGACTGAGTAACTAACACTTTCACTTTCACTTTTTCAAATCCAACATTCTGGGCTCCACCTCCCTGTTTCCCCAGTCAGTCTGGATCTGAGTGAGAGGGCAGAGTGAACTACAATTCCTGTCTGTGGGTGTCTTGGCTGACACGAGAAACAGTCAAAACCAGAATGGCCCCACAAGCATGTTTTATCACTCTCACAGCCAACTCACAGAAAGAAAATCCTCTTTATGAAATCCCTCCCTTCAAGAAGCCAGTTACTAAAGTTGCCAAACACACTGGTGTGGTTGAGTGCGGTCACTCAAATCAAAGAGCTTTAACATAGCCTCTTCCCACTGCTATTTCCATAAAACTAACAAAATTTTTAAAAATTCCATTAGGATCTTGCCACACACACAAACTCAGAGAAAGCCTAACTCATTTTCTGGTGAATGGCTCCTGTATTTCAGCTGCTGAATTTCATGTAGTAAGTTTGGAAGGAATACTACCTCGAGGACCCAAAGCAAAATGAGGCAAGATGTTAGTACATTTCGTGGGAATAAAACATGAATGATGGCAAGGTCAACCAGTCAGTCAGCGAATGATGTTATTAAGTACTGGTCAAGGTGCTTTTAGAGAGACCAAAGAAATAAAAGGTAATACTGTGTCCTTGAGGATGGATAATGCAGCTCCAACAAGAACACATACACTTAGAATAGCATAAGAAGGCACACGTATGTTTACATTGGCCGCAAATGTTAGTCCTCACGTTTAGTTAAGAAATCACCCCTCCTCCATTTTAGAAGTTATTTTAACCCAAGGATGGAGGGGGAGGGGGGAATTTGCAGATAAACTGACTTTACTGAAGTTGTAGCTCCTGAGGATCAAGGTCATTCCTCCTCTTGTTAATTCTGGGAAGTCTTTTTTTTTTTTTTTCCCCTCTAGAAACAAGCTTGTTTTCTAATTATAAAAATATTCTGAATTAACTGTATCAACTAGAAAATGTAGAGGCGTATATGTAAAGAAAATAAAAATTATCTTTATTTCCAAGATTCTGACATAATCAGATACATACATACAAAACTGGAATGTTATATATATTGTTTTGCATCCTGTTTTCTCCCTTAATATTATCTATGAGCTCACATAGTATTAAAATTCGTCCTTAAAAACCCCTCCTCTTTGTCACGTGGGGTCATGACAGCTCTATGATGACACATTAGATTGGGAGATCATGGTCACCCTTGCTGCCTAATGAGGATAAAGCAGTCCGTGAAGCTGGGTGTGGATTCTCTTCCCAGCATGGAAGGGAAGTGGAGGAAGTCAGTGAAAAAAAGGGACCACATGACTAAATATGATAATGAAAGGGCATTCCCTAGGGTAGCACTAAGAGAACGTTGTGTGTTGATGGAAATGACCTATATATCTCACTGCCCAATACAGCAGCTGCATAACATGCCTTATAGCTACTGTACTGGACAGCACAACTCCAGGGCAAGCTGCACTCTCAGGTTTAACAGACTTTGTTTTAGGAATGTTTCTGATTACATTCTTAGAGGAAAAAACCCATGACCCACCAAGAGCTTAAATAAAAGCCAGATAATGATTCTTAGACTCCTGGTCTTCAGGATAGAAAGTATATTAGAGCTTTATTACATTTATCTTTTCCTTACAAATTTACACTTTAGTCATTGTGGAAGGAACCAGAATATAAATACTTCAATGAATAAATAATGGTCACCCAGCTCCCAACCCTCCTGAGGGCTGATGAGCATTGTTCTAAGTTAAACTTCTAGGGCATTTCAGCTCTCCTGCAAAAATCACTTTCCTTTCTGGAAGTAAGAGAAGGAAAAGGAAACATCTCACCCACTTTCTGCAGACTACGGGCCTAGCTCACTGTGTGTGTGGGAGGCAACACCATAGGTGGGTCTCCAATCTCACTACCAGTTGAGGATGGAATAAAGTACCGAGGCTTTCAGTACTGAGGCTCTATCTTACACTCACGGATGGAGATGAATACCACCAGCCCAAACTTTGTCAAGGTGCTATGTCTGCAGCTGTGCCTCCAGTGGGTTTGTTTATATAGCAAATAGTTTTGTAAAACAAACTCTTCTTCTCCTTTATGGTGAGGCTGAGAACCACCACCAAACTCCAGGTGCCAGGAAAAGATGGACAACATTCAGAAGACTGAATCTTCTCTGCTGTAGGTTCTGCCCGACCTTGATGCCAACTTGCAGACAGCCCACGTGTGGAGTCCATCACAGGCATCAGGAAAGGGGTCTCAGAACTAATTTCTCAACCAGAGTGTGGCCTGATCAGGCTGGGAAGAACCCTTTGTGAAGCTACTTGGAAAGAATGCTCAGAGCAGTTGCTTCCTGACACCCCTCAATATCTTCAGATGGGAAAGCCCTTCAACTCCTGTGTGATCAGAGTGCATCATTTCAAGCATCCAAGCCAAACATTGTTATTTTCAGATGTTGCCCAAATCTCAAGAGTCATCTGTTCACTTGACCTTTCAGAAGAAACACTGACTAAGAGTCTGTATTTTTGCTATTGTATATTTGTAAAATGGGGCATTCACAGTATCTACTTCATAAGGCAACTGTAAAGGTTAAAGAGGATTAAGGGATGATCCATGTAAAGAGCTGAGCATGTGTCTGGCATAGAGCACTCTACAAATATTACTTTTCATTTTTCTTCCCTATTCTTTTAACACAAACATTTCAACGTCTATGCTTTTGTTTACTTGACAACTACATTCTAAGCACTTACTCAAGTCTGGAGACACAGTGGTGAATAAAACATACCTCATGCCTTTTTGGAGTTTATGTTTTAGTGAGAAAGAAAGATAAACATATAAATGAGAAATCAAGTAATATAATTTAAGATTATATATGAACAATAAAAAGGATTTTCCTTAAGGAATATACAAAGATGCAACTCTTTTCTCTAGACTGCATTCAAGATAGGAAGAGGGGAAAAGCTCAAATAAGAAAGAAGTTTGGCAAGATGAGAAGGCAACCCTTAGAATGGAAGAAAATAATTGGGATGAAACAAATGACAAAGGGTTAAACTCCATAATATACAAGCAGATTATGTAGCTCAATACCAGAAAGACAAACAACCCAATCAAAAATGGGGAGAAGACCTAAACAGACATTTCTCCAAAGAAAACATACAGAGGCTAATAAACACATGGAAAGAAGCTCAACATAACTTGTTATTCAGTTCAGTCGCTCAGTAATGTCTGACTCTTTGTGACCCCATGGACTATAGCACGCCAGGCTTCCCTGTCCATCACCAACTCCTGGAGCTTGCTCAAACTCATTTCCATTGAGTCAGTGATGGTATCCAACCATCTCATTCTCTGTCGCCCCCTTCCCCTCCTGCCTTCAATCATTCCCAGCATCAGAGTCTTTTCCAATGAGTTAGTTCTTCGCATCAGGTGGCTGAAGTACTGGAGTTTCAGCTTCAGCATCAATCCTTCCAATGAACACCCAGGACTGATCTCCTTTTGGATGGACTGGTTTGACCTCCTTGCAGTCCAAGGGGCTCTCAAGCATCTTTTCCAGCACCACAGTTCAAAGGCGTCAATTCTTCAGCTCTCAGTCTTCTTGATGGTCCAACTCTCACATCCATACATGATTACTGGAAAAACCATAGGTTTGACTAAATGGACCTTTGTTGGCAAAGTGAGATCTCTGCTTTTCAATACACTGTCTAGCTTTGTCAGAGCTTTACTTCCAAAGAGCAAGTGTCTTTTAATTTCATGGCTGCAGTCACCATCCACAGTGATTTTGGAACCCGAGAAAATGAAATCTGACACTGTTTCCACTTTCCTCATCTATTTGCCATGAAGTGATGAGACCAGATGCCATAATCTTTGCTTTTTGAATGTTGAGTGTTAAGGCAGATTTTTCACTCTCCTTTTTCACCTTCATCAAGAGGCTCTTTAGTTCCTCTTCACTTTCTGCCGTTAAAGTAGTATCATCCGCATATGTGAGGTTACTGATATTTCTCCTGGCAATCTTGTGCCAGCTTGTGAGTTATCCAGCCCATTATTTTGTATGATGTACTCTGCACAGAAGCTAAATAAGCAGGGTGACAATATACAGCCTTGAGGTATTCCTTTCTCTATTTTGAACCAGTCCATCGTTCCATATCCAGTTCTAACTGTTGCTTCCTGTCCTGCATATAAGTTTCTCCAGAGGCAGGTCAGGTGGTTTGGTATTCCCATGTCTTGAATTTTCCACAGTTTATCATGATCCACGCAGTCAAAGGCTTAGCATAGTTAATGAAGCAGAAATATATGTTTTTTAAAATAATTCCCTTGCTTTTTCTATGATCCAGCAGCTATTGGCAATTTGATCTCTAGTTCTGCCTTTTCTAAATCCAGCTTGTACATTCGGAAGTTCTTGGTTCACATACTGCTGAAGCCTAGCTTGAAGGATTTTGAGCATAATCTTGCTAGCATGTGAAATAAGTGCAACTGTACAATAATTTGAATATTCTTTGGCATTGCCCTTCTTTGGGATTATAATGAAAGCTGACCTTTTCCAGTCATGTGGCCACTGCTGAGTTTTCCAAATTTTCTGGCATATTGAGTGCAGCACTTTAACAGCACCATCTTTTAGGATTTGAAATAGCTCAGCTGGAATTTCATCACTTCCACTAGCTTTGTTTGTAGTGAATCTTCTTAAGGTCCACATGACGTCATGCTCCAGGATGTCTGGCTCTAGATGAGTGACCACACCATCTGGTTATCTGGGTCATTAAGATCTTTTTTGTACAGTTCTTCTACATATTCTTAAAGTCCCAGGGTCAGGGACACAGAAGATGCATGACCCACTCCCTTTGGCTACGCTAATTTCTTTTTCTCCAACATTATTATAGCTCTTTGTGCATTCCCTCCTCTTCTCTGGTGACCCTTGCACACCCTACTTTGAATACCTTCTGTAACCCATGATATAAATCAATGAGAAGAAAAGAGGAAAATTAGATAAGTCTCTGGTAAAGCTCTTAAAGGCCATAAGAATATGATCTCTGGTATCACAGCTTCTCAGCATGATTTCATGCTCTCCTACTTTACTCAGAGAAAGGCCCAGGGAATTACACACTTACTACTCACACGGTATGATTTACAAAACTTTTAAAAATTCCTTCTTAGGCAGCCTCTGATATACCTGTCTTGTAAGTAGGTAATTCAAACAAATGTTCTCATTTTATAGACAAAGAGATGGAATTTGAATCACTTGTCTTTATAACCAATACTTTTGTTTATATAATACCATGCAAATAAGAGAAAAGTAGAAAATTCATACAATCATTTTAATATTTATGAACATCCAGTTATTTGGAATTATTCATGGATCTAGTAGAGAAGGCAATGGCACCCCACTCCAGCACTCTTGCCTGGAAAATCCCATGAATGGAGGAGCCTGGTGGGCCACAGTCCATGGGGTCACTAAGAGTCGGACACAACTAAGCAACTTCACTTTCACTTTTCACCTTCATGCATTGGAGAACGAAATGGCAACCCACTCCAGTGTTCTTGCCTGGAGAATCCCAGGGACAGGGGATCCTGGTGGGCTGCCGTCTATGGGGTCGCACAGAGTCAGACACAACTGAAGCAACTTAGCAGCAGCAGCAGTCTTTGTCTTAAAACAAATGGGGAGTAGAGCTAAAAGTCATCATATACTTTTCTACTAAGTTCAGAGCTTTCTCATCTGTAGTCTCTTTGCTTTTGGCATTTTCATAGACATTTTGGTTAGTGTTACACCAACCCACTCCCCCCACCCCAGAGAATTCTTTCAAAAGGAAGGAAAGGAACTAATATTTATTTGTTCTGAGATAGGTATTGTTTTAGGTGTTTTACATTGAAAATCTTCATTCTTACAACTTTGTAAAAAAATGAAATATAGTTGATTATAATATTCTTTCAATATCAAGTGTGCAGAAAAGTGACTCAAATATATACACACACACACACATATATATATATATATATACACATACACACACACACACATACAGGTTATTTTCCATTTTCAATTATTATAAGATATTGAGTATAGTTCCTTGAGCTATACAGTAAATCTTTGTTGTTCATCTATCTTATGTTTATCTGTTTGTATCTGTTAATCCCATACTCCTAATTTATCCATCTCCCCCCACCATTCCCTTTAGTGACCATAAATATGTTTTCTATGTCTGCGAGTCTGTTTTTATTTTTTATACAGATTAATTTGTATAATTTTTTAGATTCTACAATTAAGTGATATCATATAATACATATTTCTCTGCCTGATTTACTTCACTAAGTATAATATTCTCTAGATTCATCCATGTTGCTGCAAATGGCAACACTTCAATCTTTTTTTACTTATAATAACTTTTGAATTACGTAGTACTGTCCCCAGTTTATAGACAAGGAAACATAAAAGTTCAAATAACTTATCCAAATCCTCATAGCTACCAAGTTTCAGAACCAGAACTCAAACTCTAATCCGTTTGGTAACATAGTTCATATAGGTAACACGGTTTAAGCTTACAGACAAATCAGTTTAAACAAAATCTGGCCATTTTTGTTGAGGTCCCTCACTACTAGATCACAGGCAGAGTTACTTGGATCAACATTTCATAGAGTACAAACATTTTCATTAGGGAGAAAGAACTGAATTCATTAACAAAATTGATGAAATTATCTAAACATTGAAAAATTCAAAAAACCCTGAAGAGTAGAAACAGAATTTAAGAAATTTCTTTTGGCTAGTTTCCTGATTTAGTCACTATTTTATTTCTATCCATTACATGAACAACTTGGATGTGGGTTCAAAGCCTGGATAACCCATTAACCAACTATGTGACTTTGCATAAATTATTTTCCTTCTTGAGCCTTATTTTCATTTAAAATAATATCTATTTTATAGGGTTGCAGAAAACATTATACATGAGAGCATTTATAAAAGCATCCAGTGCATTCTCCAGCATGTAGTAGGCCCTCAATAAATAGTAGCAATTATCTCACCATGAAATAAGCTTAGAAGTATTTATAGATTCTGTATAATGCACATGTAGTTCTTAAACAATTTTTCTCACATAGCCCGCCACGCTTAGGTATAAAATGATGCTGCTCTTAAAAATGAAGCCTCCGTAGTCCAGTTGCCATTTTTCACCTTGGTCCCTGCTCTTGGCCAACAGCCTCAGCCAGGTCTTCATGTAGTCAGAACTCTCTGAAGCTTCCCCCTGGGAGTGATGGAGAAACTGACTCTTCATTTTAATACAGAGTCTATAAATGGGGAAGCTACAGGAACAGCTCACAGACTGTGTTAGGAAGACAGATTTTTCTTCAGGCTGAGAACTAAACCAGCTTGCAAAAGAACTTGAGCTATTTAAGACTGACATTTAAGCAACTACTGTACTTAGGAGAAGGAAAATAATGGAAATAATAACCTTAACATTCCATTTGGGCACATTCCTATTGAAGGAACCAGGTTACAGTGGTTGGAAAGCTAACCAGTGGAGCAATCCCCTGGTCCCCTAGGCCCCTGTCAGATTGGTGGCAGCAAGAGGGCATCAAGTTAGACAAATCCACCTGGTTCCAAGAAGTGGGGCCATTTTCATCCACTAGCCCGCAGGCCACAGGGAGATGCTTCTGCACACTCCAGTGCTCTCCTCTGCTCCTGAGCCTCACAGCACCTCACCTGGTTTGCAGCAAGCTGCTAACAGAATGTATTACAGTGAGCCAACCACACTCTTGCCCTCTGAGTTGTATACTTGGGGTAGGGGAAGAGGAAGATGGTCTGCTACTGATTCTGCAAAGGTTCAAATAAGAGGATGACAGTGGGCAGAACATGTTGCTGAAAGGAACAAAAAGGAAATGGGAGAAAGCAGAGTGAGAAGAAAGGCATGGATAAAACCTTATTGTTTTATCAAGTAAAAACTTCTTGGTTAAAAGATGTAACCTATTTTCATTTAAATATCTTCAAACCAACCAAAACCCTAATGTGTGGTGGCCTATGGCTTCCAAATTCTCAAAATAAGCTGCCAAAATAAACTAATTGCCATGTGTCTCAGTAATTGCCATGTGTTTATATATACAGTTACAGTAAAATGGTTCAGTGAGTCCTGATGGTGACAATGCACATATGGCAAAAAAACAGAAACTCTCTAAACCAGATTCATCTTAAGATGAATATGAAAGCCAGCTTTGCCATTTATTGGCTATGTGGCCTTGAGGAAAACATAGCCTCTCTGAGTCTTTGAGTCCCTACTGATTGAAGGGAGAAAATAATACTATTGCAGCAGCAGAGTCCTCACAGTAGAGAGGGGAAGAAGCACAGGGAATAAACGGAAAGAGATTCAGTGCCCAGTTGTACTCCATCACCTGTCTAATGACTCAAAAATTCAGGATACATATGAAGCTCAGAATGAAGAATGGAGGACCAGGACATCCTGTTCTGGTGAGTGTGTGAAGTAAACACTTTGGCCACTGGTCAAGTTTGAGAAGAATGAGTTGGGAATTTCTCTATGAGAGAGGGTCACTCTGTTGCCAGTGTATATCTCCCTCCTTCTGCTGCTGCTGCTAAGGCGCTTCTGTCGTCTCCGACTCTGTGCGACCCCATAGACGGCAGCCCACCAGGCTCCGCCCTCCCTGGGATTCTCCAGGCAAGAGCACTGGAGTGGGTTGCCATTTCCTTCTCCAATGCATGAAAAGTGAAAAGTGAAAGTGAAGTCGCTCAGTCGTGTCTGACTCTATGCGATCCCATAGACAGCAGCCTACCAGGCTTCTCTGTCCATGGGATTTTCCAGGCAAGAGTACTGGAATGGGTTGCCATTGCCTTCTCCGATATCCCTCCTAGGCGACCACAAGGATCAAATGAAATAATAAGTGTAGGAATATTTTGCAAACAGTAAAACACACTGAAAATTCCAGCTCGTTTTGTCTCATTATAAGCTTGGTGTTACTTATCATCCTCCATTCTCTGAGTACAAAGGTAAATTTGCCCTCAATTGAGTCAAGCTATGTTGCATAAAGTTCACAAACAACCCTTTGACTCGGGAGTAGTGAGTCTAAAACAGAACAAGGAAAGTATGGCAAAGGATGAAGATTTAACTCTATCTTCCCTTGTCCTTCCAAGCAAGCTTTGCTGGAAGAAAGGTCTGGCAGAGAAGAGGATTCCAGATGGAGATTAAAAGGGACGTTAACATGAAATGTTGCAGCCTCCCCTGAGAGCCATCCTGGCTCTCTACAGCTTTTAGGTTGTCCTGCATTTACAGGACTTTCCCCAGAAGGTAGAGGGAGAAAGAAGATGGAAAGTATTTCCTCAGGCACTGGCCAATTGCTTCCTTTGGATTATCTCTGATTGGGAACCATGGTGAGGGGGCACTGAGTCCTGCACTTAGGGTCTAGGCCTGTGATTCTTAAACTGGAAGCCACAGCATCAGCTCCATCTGGGCTCTATAGTAAGCTAAGCCCTAAGAACATCTTTAGATGATTTTCAATCTTTGGAAAGTTTTCCAAATGAAATACCAATAGAAAACAAAACAAACAAAACAAAACAGAACAGCTCTGATTTCATTTGGAATGCAGAAGGATAGCTCTTCCAGTGGGTATCTTTTCCCCCTAGGCTGACCCCCAGCCCCTTCTGCTGGATTCCAGGGGGTCTTGGGGATGAAGTGATAATGGCTGTCCCAAAGTGACTCTGAACTACAGATGGATCAAGATGACCTCTGTCCCCACCCTGGTGCCATTCTCTCACATGTAAGTTCTTGGGCAAGGTGAAATCATGGGACCTCATTTGAGTGACTCAGAAGTCATGGTCTTGCTGATGGCCCCACACTGATCTTGTGGCCTAGACTTCTGATGTCTAGCTGTAACCAAGCTCCCACATTATATCAGTTCCACTAACTAGGTGATTTCTTTTTCCCCCAATCCAAGTTTATGACTATACAGTTTTCCAGCATCCTAATCTCTACAGGTGGGCACCATCTCACACTTGCATCGATAGCTTGCTTGTTTCTCCTACTGAACTTCTGCCTCACAGCTAAGTCCCTGTTACACACTGTTAAGCTGCCCCCAAAGCTACTGTCTAGAATATTACGTTGAGATGAAGTCTGGACTTGAAGTAAAAGAAATCTATATAGGTGGGTTTGACAAAGCAGAGAAGGCTTTACATTTGTAAAACTTGATGTTTGTCACTGTATCCCCAACTTCCTGTCACTTCCTTCCATCTGGCCACCAGGAAATTTGCCTTTTCATCTTGTCCTTGTGGACACTGACTACTAATGTGAATAACCAAATTTATGATCTGCCATCCTCTGCTCCACCCCTCCAGCTGGATAATCTTCTTCTCACTGGCACCTGGGGGGTCACACTCCGATGAGTATGTCTAGTCTGCAGGGTCTTTCCTTTCCTGCTTACTCTCATCCCACTGAATACCAAACTCTTAATTTTTAAGTATATAACAGGCATCTCAGTTGTGCCAAGTGCTAGAGGGATTAAATAGATGACATGATTTCTTGCCTACATATGGGTCATGAGGAATACTCTCTCATGGTTGAGTTCAAAGGCTTTGCTTGCTAAGAATCATCCCTTAGGTATGAGCTCTGGGCAGGCAGGGATTTTTGTCCACTTTCTCTATTGATGTAGCTTTAACACACCAAACAGGACCCGGCACATAACAGAAGCTTAATGTTTGAGAATAAGTGTATGAGTGAACGATCCTACAAGAAGAGCCTTTGCTGAAGATAGTTATGGTAAGAGGAACCATGGCTGAGCTCAAAGATTTTGATCTGTGAGCCTGTACACAATAGCCTATCAGGAGTTTCAGAAAAAAATAGAGAGACTTTCCTTTCTAACGGAGAAGGAAATGGAAACCCACTCCAGTACTCTTGCCTGGAAAATTCCATGGACTAAGGATCCTGGTAGGCTGCCATCTATGGGGTTGCAAAGAGTCGGACATGACTGAGCGACTTCATTTCACTTCACTTCCCTTTCTAACACTGAAATTTTTCTTTTAATTGAGGGAGAAACAAAAACGATAGAAATACAACTGGCTCTATCAAGGTGACCTGGAGAATTTTGCTGCTCTAAGCCACCATTTTCTGCTGTACATCAGGAGGCCACCAAATCTGAAGAGAAACAAGAGTGGGCAGGAGAATCAACTGGCTCAACTCATCCACAGAACACGTTGCACTCTTTTAGAAAACCATCCCAAGGTCAAGGAACTCAGTCAACTAATCTGAATTTCATTTCTAAATAGGAACAGAAACATATCTTTTACTCTCTTCATAAAGTTATAATGAGGATTCAGGTGTTTATCCAAAAAGCATTTTATTGAGCTGTTCCTTTGAGTTTCCAGGCACTGAAAATGATTTTGTACCTAAGAGTAATTTATAAAACATACATTGCAATATAAATGTAGGTACTATCACTGACCTCAATGGTATTGATAAAAGCACTACATCAGCCCAGAACCACAGACACAAACAACCTTGGGGGTAAATATTTGGATAATTTCAATCCTTGGAATCATTATGCCATACTGAGGACAGAATTAAAGAATCTGAAGCTTTGCTTTAGGATGTGTGATATGAGATTGGGTTTGTGGAGGAATGTATTAATAAGAGAGGAGTAGCTGGTCATTACACTTTAAATGACCTAGAAAAAGGGCTGAACTTACTTACTTTGGTAAACTTGCATCTTTAAGGTCTAGTTCTCAAAGACTTTGCAATAGAACTAAATAGAGAGTTCAGTCAGAACAATCTGGTTAGAAAGCAAAAAAATTCTGCAGTGAAAAAGAACTCACAGTTGTAAGTAAATCATCTAGAAATTCTAAGGGAACTAGGATCATTTAACATGGTCTGAGCCCAGATTATCTGAATGGGCATAGATCAAACCAATTCCAGTGTTGTCTTGTTGCTCTGTTTTATTAACACAGCGGCTGTGTTACCAGTAACACAGATGTTTCTGATGTGTGTGGAGTTTTTCCCTTTAAGGAAACTCCAACCAAAGTTATTCACATTCTTCCTTCTAAACCATGAGTTGCTTATCATATTTATAAAGAAAATTCCAATTAAAACACAGGAATTACAGGACATGGATTGCCATGAATATGTTCAGACCTGAAGACTTCAACTGAGCAGCCCCTAAAATAGAATTATAAAAAAACATTTAATGTGATTTTAAGAGTTCAATTCATTAGAGGCTAAACTTTATGAGTTTCAGATACAAGACAAAACATTTGCTTCAAAAAATGTCACTGCTTCTCCCAAAGAATGAAAAAAAGCACTAAATCTGTAATAATGTTCATTAAATACTTTTCTATAGTTTTTAAGTTAACTGGCAGAGAAGTCACAATAGCCAATGAAACAAATTTTCTGGATATTTTCCTTCTCTTCATTAAATTTTTGAGTTCCAGTTGAGAAAACAAACTGTCCTACTGCCAATGACACAAGCTGATTGGCAAGTGAAAGAGCAAGTGAACTACTTAATAAATAATATAACTACTTAAGTAGTAGCATCTGTTACTTAATTCCTATTATAAGTAAATCACCTTTAGAGCTCAATAAAAATATTAAAACATGCTCAATCATATTACTAACCACAGGAAAAATCAAAACAATTTTGCTGTACAAATTGGCAAGGATTAAACTGACTGGCAATATCTAGGGTGGGGAAATGAATGCTCTAATGCACTGTTGTTGAGTTTAAATTGGTATAGACTTGGTGAAGGAATATATGGCAGTACCTATCCAGCTTTAAAATGTATATAACAATTAATCCAGCAATTTTTCTTTTAGAAATACTCCCTAAAGAAAGTATGCAGAAAGATGTGCATGTGTGTGAGAGTGCTTGTGTAAACACATGGTATACACCAGGAGATTTAGCATAGCACTGTTAATAAAAGTGACAAGTGAAAAAATAAACGTCTTGCAACAGTGGGATGATGAAAAAATGATGATAAGTTTTTGTTAAGTACTGTATAATTACAAAGGATTTGATCTACATACATTGATCCAGAAAGCAAAAGCATATATTTTGTTAAGTTAAAAAAAAGTCATAAAATAAAATGCTTATTATGAGGCCATTTTATAACAGGGCAGATGTCATGTACATATACATGCATATATTTCATTTTCAGAAGTATTCTTAAAGGTCTAAAAAGAGTACTCACCAATCGTAACAGTCATTACCTTTAAGCAGTGGTTAAGATGAACATAGCCTGGGAAGCAAATTAAGCTCTTCATAAACTTAAGGACCCTAAGCACCTTTAAAAAACGAAAAGGCAATTTTTTTCTAATTTAAAAACTGTATCTAAGGAATGTGCTACGAGTCCAGTAAACCTGGTTTGTTGATTTAGTAATCAGGCTTCCAAGCAGTTTCCCCCAGCACACGTGTACTTGAGCAAACATGGCACATGAGAGAATGCACACATATGTGCACATGCACACACACAGAGACACACACACACACATATACACACCTGTGGGGTAACACCACTGGGGCAGTCAGAGAGCCGGCACTCCCTTCCCTTTAGGGACTGTGATAGCTCTTAATCCAGGGGTAAAAGCACAGACTCTGCTGCCAGATGGTCCTGGGTGTAGTTTCCAACTCCATCATTTCAAGATTAAGAAATCATGGGCAAGTTACTTAACATTTTAGTGATTCAGATTCCTCAGCTGTAAAATGGGAATAAACAACGCCTTCCTTATAGGAATGTTATGAGGACTAATGGGAAAGGGCAATGTAAGCATGCGCCATACCACCTGGCACAGCGGGAAGGAAAAGGCAGACATTCTCAGCAATCAGCATGCAAAGACACAACACAAGTGGTTGGCGGGAAATCACGTTGTCTCAGGAATCATTGTACCTGTATTGCTAGCATTAACTTTAGTTCTCTAAGTAACCTCATCTTTAATGGTTCACGTTTAAATTTCACCCAAAAAATGATTCCCAAGTAACTAAAAACTCCCACAGTACTGTATCTACAAGCATTATCATGAAGGAGAATAAGTGTGGGCTCTGGAGTCAGATTGTGTTTATAATACCAGCTCTGATACTCACTAGGTATGTGACTGGGGGCAAAGTCTCACCTGGGAGGCTAGATTATATTTATATTTTTATTAATGTTATTGTGAGGATTAAACAATATAAGTGGAAGTAACCAGCATACCCAGAATCTGGTGCATGGTAGAAAAATGACAACAGTAATAAAAGCTTTAATTAACTGAACATACACTACAGACCAGGCATTTTCTGTCAATCTTATACCAACTCTAAAAGAGAAATACCACTATCCTCATATTATATTCAGAATTAAAAAAAAAAAGAATCAAAACAAAATGAACACAGACTCAGAGAGAGAGAACAAATGGATAGTCTGTAGAGGGGAGGGTGGTAGGTGAAACAGGTAAAAGAGACTCAGAGGTACAAATTTCCAGTTATACAAAAAGCTAGAGCATAAGGAGAGGAGAAGGCAATGGCAGCCCACTCCAGTACTCTTGCTTGGAAAATCCCATGGATGGAGGAGCCTGGTGGGCTGCCGTCTATGGGGTCGCACAGAGTTGGACACGACTGAAGCGACGTAGCAGCAGCAGAGCATAAGGAATAAGGTCAATAATACTGTAGGGGGACAGATGGTTACTAGACTTGTGATGATCATTTCATAATGTATGTAAATGTCAGATTTCATCACACCTGAAACTGACATAATATTGTTGTTGTTTTTCAGATGCTCAGTTGTGTCCGACTCTTTGCAACCCCATGGACTGCAGCTCACCAGGGTTCCCTGTCCTTCACCAACTTCCAGACTTTGCTTACACTCATGTCCATTCAGTTGGTGATGCCATCCAATCATCTCATCCTCTGTCATCCCCTTTACCTCCTGCCTCCAATCATTCCCAGCATCAGGGTCTTTAAAATGAGTTAGTTCTTTGCATCAGGTGGCCAAAGTATTGGAGCTTCAGCTTCAGCACCAGTCCTTCCAGGGTATATTCAGGATTGATTTCCTTTAGGATTGATTGGTGCAATCGCCTTGTAGTCCAAAGGACTCTCAAGTATCTTCTCTAACACCACAGTTCAAAAGCATTAATTCTTCAGTGCTCAGCCTTCTTCATGGTCCAACTCTCACATCATATATGACTACTGGAAAAATCATAGCTTTGATTAGATGGACCTTTTACTTTACTTTTACTTTGTCAGTAATGTCTTAACTTTTTAATATACTGTCTAGGTTGGTCATAGCTTTTCTTCCAAGAAGCAAGAATATTGTAATTTCATGGCTGCAGTCACCATCTGCAGTGATTTTGGAGCCCAGAAAATGAAGTCCGTCACTGTTTCCGTTGTTTCCCCATCTATAGCCGTGAAGTAATAGGACCAGATGCCATGAGGTTAGTTTTCTGAATGGTGAGTTTTAAGCCAGCTTTTTCACTCTCCTCTTTCACCTTCTTCAAGAGGCTCTTTAGTTCCTCTTCACTTTCTGCCATAAGCGTGATGCCATTTGTATCTGAGGTTACTTATATTTCTCTTGCAATCCTGATTCCCACTTGTGCTGTATCCAGTCCATCATTTTGCATGATATATTCTGCATGTAAGTTAAATAAGCAGGGTGACAATATACAGCCTTTCCCAATGTCATACTCCTTTCCCAATGACATATTCCTTTCCCAATGTCAAACCAGTCCATTCTTCCATGTCTGGTTCTAACCATTGCTTCTTGACCTGCCAACAGGTTTCTCAGGAGGCAGGTAAGGTGGTCTGGTATTCTCATCTCTTTAAGAATTTTCCACAGTTTGCTGTGATCCAGAGTCCAAACCTTTGGCGTAGTCAATAAAGCAAAAGTAGATGTTTTTCTGGAATTCTCTTGCTTTTTCGATGATCCAATGGATGTTGGCAATTTGATTTCTGGTTCTTCTGCCTTTTCTAAATCCAGCTTGAACATCTGGAAGTTCTCTGTTCACGTACTGCTGAAGCCTGGCTTGGAGAATTTTGAGAATTACTTTGCTAGCGTGTGAGATGAGTGCAATTGTGTGGCAGTTTGAACATTCTTTGGCATTGCCTTTGTTGGGATTGGAATGAAAACTGATCTTTTCCAGTCCTGTAGCCACTGCTGAGTTTTCCAAATTTGCTGGCATATTGAGCGCAGCACTTTCACAGCATCATCTTTCAGGATTTGAAATAGCTCAACTGGAATTCCATCACCTCCACTAGCTTTGTTTGTAGTGATGCTTTCTAAGGCCCACTTGACTTCATGCTTCAGGAAGTCTGGCTTTAGATGAGTGACTACACCATCTAGGTTGTCTGGGTTATAAAGATATTTTTTGTATAGTTCTTCTGTTATTCTTGCCACCTCTTTTTCTTTTCTGCTTCTGTTAGGTCCATACTGTTTCTGTCCTTTATTGTGCCCATCTTTGCATGAAATGTTTCCTTGCTATCTCTAATTTTCTGAAGAGATCTCTAGTCTTTCCCATTCTATTGTTTTCCTCTATTTCTTTGCATTGTTCACTTAGGATAGCTTTCTTATCTCTCCTTGCTATTGTTTGGAACTTTGCATTCATATGGATATGTCTTTCCTTTTCCTCTTTGCCTTTCGTTTCTCTTCTTTTCTCAGCTATTTGTATGGCCTCCTCAGACAACCATTTTGCCTTTTTGCATTTCTTTTTCTTGGGGATGGTTTTGATCACTGCCTCCTGTACAACGTTACAAACCTCTGTCCATAGTTCTTCAGGCACTCTATCATATCTAATCCCTTGAATCTATTTCTCACTTCCACTGTATAATCATACGGGATTTGATTTAGGTCATACCTGAATGGCCTGGTGGTTTTCCCTACTTTCTTCTATTTAAGTCTGAATTTGGCAATAAGGAGTTCATGATCTGAGATACAGTCAGCTCTTGGTCTTGTTTTTGCTGACTGTATAGAGCTTCTCTGCAGGAGAAAAACACAATATTGTATACCAAATCTATCTCAATAAAAATAAAATAGGAAAATTAGATTCAGGACATTATATGACTTGCTCATAAGATTCCAATTCAGATCTGCCTGACTCCAGAGACTTTTTCTACAGACTCTTACAGCTTTGTTCTAAAGCTCACTGTTTCTCTTCCTATATTACCTTGGGCAAGTCACAATTTCCCCTTCTGTAAATCTCCTCTTCTGAGATAATATGACCAAATTTGGGGTATGTAAGCTAGAGGATAGGAATGCTTTGAAAACTGAAAAGTGCTTTTTAAAACAAGGGACTTGCCCGTAAGGGCCCTGCGGATGCTTCAAAATCTCTTTTCCACAGGGCTGCCACTGCTCAGAATTTCACTGCTTGACACTCAGTACCAAATGTGCAAAATACTCATGAGAAAGAGCACTGCATTAAACTTCCCTTAATGCATAAGTGAATCATTAGATCATTCTATTTTCTCTAGGGAGAAGTCTCAGGCAGTTGGTAAGCACTGTGAAGCACAGAGGAAGTGCCCAGAGAAAAGAAGGGCCTTGAAAATTTGATTCCAAGTCACAATTTTGCCAATGGCTTGCTCCAACAACCAGTTTAAGAAATCCTGGGCAAAATTTCTCTCTTACTCCTCCCCTTTTTACTAATTCGTATTTATTCAATAAACTTATTAAGTATTACCACGTGCCAAGCATTGTGAGGAGATATAATTCCTGTCTTCAGGAAACTTAGAATTTAGTGATGATTACTTGATTCAGTCCTCTATTATCCTTATTTATATAGGAGTTTAATCTATGAGTGAGTGTGCTTGTATGTGCACATGCTTAATTAAATATGTAGATTATTCATAGTTTAGTTTTCCATAATCAATCAAATGGCTCCTCTGATTAAGACGACCGTTTTACACACCTGTCATAAAACCCAATATGCTGAAATTCTGAGTGTACTCATAAACACTTAATTTTAACTTTTGTTTTATAGAATTAGCACACTGTCAGAATTTATCAAGTAGTAGCTATGTAAAATTGCTCTTGGGATAATTTTGTAGTAATTAAGCATATAAGAGCAATTAAGAATTTCCCTGGATTTAATCATCAATCCCTAGTACTATATAAGCATTAATAACATCATGGCTGATGCCAAAAATTATTCCTGATTATGACTGCTGTTGATCAGAATAACATGTAGTATACTCACTGGCTCATTCTCCTTGTGAATATGTCACAGCTTTCTCAATGAAGACTTTTACACGCTGATTTATCAGTCTTATTTGTCTTCCTGAGATTTCAAGGGGAAATTGTGACAGATGCTTGAGTTCTAAGCAATACAATTTCTAGACTTACTGCTTTGTTATTTCACAATCTCATATATGCAGATGTGACTAAATTTCCTGTGGGAGGAAAGTATGTTTATTGTCTCTACAATTTGCCTTAAAAAAATAAGCTTTAAACATTTAACACTATAAACCTCCAGAAATGAGATCAGTCATAGCCGTAACCCATAGGACTCTTCCGGAAAGTACCATTGCACAATCATTGTTAAGTAAACAGCCAGCACAGAGCAAGAAGTTCAGCTTGTACCTGCCACTCCATTTCATTCAAGTATCAATGCTCTGAGGTTTCCTCAGTTTGAAAGATGGTTGGGCTGTTTGCTAGGATAAGCCATTGACAACACATTTTGTTCTTGGAGGCCTGCTGGTGTCTGGAAATGTTTTGTTTTCCACTGTGAGGTGCAGAAATACCACTAGTATCTGGCAGCTGACTGGCTTGCTTCTTTGGGGTCTGCAGGCAGGGCACACTTTACATCATGGGAAGACAGCTATGGGGCCACCAGAGGCAGCTCCTACTTCTCCCTGCTGCCACCCTGATATCAAACAGCTCAGGCTGGGGAGATAGCTTCATGGTTATTCCCTAATGAAATCTAATGACTGGATCATGGAAGATGGAAATCTTTGTGTTCGAAACTGGCAACTCCAAAGGGGTGAAATGACAGCAAGTAGCGGAAAGTATAGAAACCTAAGGGAATAAGGAAGAGGGGTGGAAAACAAGGCAGAGCCCTCAGAAGCGGCCTCTAGTCTCTACCACTGATTTCCAAGATGCAATCAATGTGAATTAATCTGTGAGATTGTTCCATTTTACAGATTAGATTTGTTCCAGAGCAGGGAGGGAGGCTTACTGGGGAGGGGAGATGTACATGCTGTGCTGTGCTGTGTTTAGTCATTTAGTCATGTCCGGCTCTTTGGGACCTCCTGGACTGCAGCCTGCCAGCCTTCTCTGTCCATAAGGATTCTCCAAGCAAGAATACTAGAATGGGTTGCCATGCCCTCCTCCAGGGGATCTTCCCAACCCAGGGATCAAACCCAGGTCTCCCGCACTGCAGGAAAATTCTTTACCATTTGAGCCACCAAAGAAGCCCAAGATTACTATAGTGGGTGGCTTATCCCTTTTCCAGGGGATCTTCCCAAGCCAGGGATTGAACCCAGGTCTCCCACATTGCAGGCAAATTCTTTACCATTTGAGCCACCAAAGAAGCCCAAGAATACCATAGTGGGTGGCCTATCCCTTTTCCAGGGGATCTTCCCAAGCCAGGAAACAAATTGGGGTCTCCTGCATTGCAGGTGGATTCTCTACCAGCTGAGCTACTGGGGAAGCCTGAGCTGTATATATAGTTGCAGGAGACAAGGGTTCAGTCCCTGGCTTGGGAAGATCCCCTGGAGGAGGGTCTGGCAACCCACTCCAGTATTCTTGTCTGGAGAATCCCATGGACAAAGGAGCCTGGCAGGCTACAGTCCATGGGGTTGCAGAAGAATCAGACACAACTGAAATGACTTAGCACACACATATGTATAACTGTGACTGACTCGCATCATTGTACGGAAAAAGTCAACACAGCATTGTTAAGCAGTTATTTGTCAACTAAAAAAAGAAGATGGTTCCAGAGAATTTTTGGCACATCTTGCAGTCTGTCTATCCAATAAACATTATCAACAGAACCTCAATTTTGTCAAGCGTGGCAATGCAGTAAAATATCTGTCTTTCCAGACTCCCTTGCATGTGAGGATGGCCACGGGGTTAAGTTTGGGGCGCACCTGTCCTTCACTCTTTCCCCTTATTTTTGCCTGACACTGAGACAAGAAGCTAATGGAGAACAACAGCATCCATGTTGTGACCAATATGGAGGTCACAGTGGAGGATGGCAGTCACTGTTAAAGACAGCAAAACAGAAAGCTGGAGGAGGCTGGCACACGGTTGGCTCCGTTGGGTTGCTTCTCCTCTGTACTGTTACTTTCAGATGTCTTGTCACATGAGAAAGAGTACACTAGGCAGGCTGCTAACATGATAAACAAGTCATGAGAAGGTCTTTGTACAAACATGTATTACAAATAACAGGCTCTCTGGGAAAACTAGGATTGGACAGACCACTTGAAATCTGTGAAACCTACTAATTGCAGGAATAAGAAAATGATAAGAGAAGATCTGGGCAGCCAGTTCAATATGGCTAGAGGCTCTATGGTGGTTATTAAAAATGCACAAAAATGTTGACTTGAAGTGACGGCTTGCAGGAACTGAGATAGCAGGTGACAGAACCAGTACTTTGGGAGAATTGTGATCTGTCATCAGCTGAAGGCTGGGCAGGCCTGGTGTGTACCTTTCTGGGGAGACAGCTTTGGGATGGTGCACCTTTCAAATTTTATTAAAAGAGAAAAGAAAGGGATCCTGCCTGTGCATCAGATAGGCTGAGGGCTTCTTCATTTCCTCCTTGCATCTCAGCTACTCTTGCCTAGGAAAGATTGTATGTGAACACAGAGTTCCACATTATTCTGACATCATTTCCCTATTTAGCAGTTCACCCAGAGGGTGAACTAGACTGCTTACGTAAGTCAGTGTTGTTCTGGTGTTCTCCACGGGCAGTCCAATCTAATCCCTAGGGTTAGCTTGCCATGTTCCTACCCCACCCATTCCATTCTCTACACAATGCCCTAGTTGAGTTTCCTAAATAACACACTGGCTTCTTTACTCGGCAGCATAACACTTAATGTGGCCCCATATCCCTTTATACGCTGGCCTTGCTGGCTCCTCAGGTCCTCTCCCTACATTCCACAGCTGAGCTGTATGTTCCAGTCACACACACACTGCCTCAGCCTCGTCTCTCTAGGAGTTCACCATGCTGCCATTTGTGTTCCTGCCTGTGTATCCTGCTTCCCCTTGCCTGGAATATTGCTTCCCACTTGGCTTACCCAAAGATCTATTCATCTTCAAATCCCTATTCAAGGTCACCACCAGAATCCTTTCTCTGATGTTTTCCTCTGAATAAACTGGGAGCCTCTGATACCTTCTGATATTGCATGTATCACATTGCACTGATTAAACAACATTCATGTTTGCCTGGCAAAAGTGGATGATCAATAAACACTTGTTGAATTGAACTTGGCCTCTCCTTGATGGGGCCAGAAGGAGGAAGGTTGTTAAAATACTGTTCTAGGAATTCCCATGGCATTCTAACAGCCTAGAGTGAATAGGACATTTAAAAAGAAATTATCCATTAGTACCATAACACAATGTACAAATATCAACTCTCAGGCAACTAATCCAGGCAAAATGCTGAAGCTTGCCCAGGCAAGAGACTAGTCCTAAAGAGAAAGAAAAGACCGAGGAACAAGCTTACATGATTGGAAAGAGTTGTCCTTATGTTTACATCTTAAATAAAAGACTAAAATGTATTAGGAAGTTACCTTGGAGATGCCATCCAAACAGAGACCTGTAAATGCTATCAGCATTCAAATATTAAAAGAAATGACACCTTATCCACCTTGCTAATGAAAACAATACGAATGGATGAAGTAGATGCAGAATCAACAAAACTGAGTTCTGGTCCTGGGTCATCCACTAGTTAAGGGAACTTGAAAATGCAGTGCTATTAACCTTTCACAGTATGCCTTTTACAAAATACCTCTTAATAAATATATACATAGAGCACACAACATCTAAGCTCTTATCAATTAGTATGGCATGAGTAAAACTCAATGGACCACATTTTCTTCATCTATTAGACCAAAGCCCCTCTGAATAATAACCTTTCGTGGCTCTATGTAATGCAACAACATTTACATACAAGTGTATATTTCATGGATATATACACAAATCATATTTATTTTGATGTGCTTTTGACTTAGACTAAGAAAGTGGGTTGGAAATGTGGATTTCTCATTAATGATGCCCATGTACTTTGCCAAGGCAGCAATGCCTAGACATTTAATACTCTTCCATGTCTCAGTTCCCATATCTAAAAATACAGTGATGACATTTTTCTCTGACCTCTACCTACCACAGGGAGCACAGAGAGGATGGGGATGACAATGTTCATTAAAGCCATGAACTTCTTGAAAGAAAGAACAAATATTCACTGCAGCTATCATGTTAGCAACCCTGACACTGCTCGGGGCTTTAAAAATCTAGTTTTATCAGGGATGAAGTTCCTTCTTACCAAGATCCTATATAATACCATCAAGCAAACTAGTGCAACCAAAGCTGAAAGGCATAGCCAGTAACAGCAACTAATTTAGAGGATCTCTGCTCCCCTCACCCCCAGCACTGAATCACCCACTTGAAAAATATTAGATCAATTTGGCCCTTATCCTAAGGAGTAGTTGATAAGAAATGGTCATGCCAAGAAAGTGTTAGAAAAATATTTTCAGAAGAAAAAAAAAAGCTTGGCAGAGGAAGTAGGTACACATGTGGGTCCCTACTCTTGAATCCTAGCAGAGGTCCAGAAGCTAATCCATGACTACTTCCTTTGCTAGTTCTTCACTGCAGCCACTTGACCACCTTCCTGCAAGAGTCATGATCTCCCAGTTTGCATAACTATATCTTGATCTCTTCCAGAAAGGCTTGTTTATGTATTTATTTTAGAGCTGCTGTTGTCATTGGCAAAGTCCAGTGGGGTTCCCAGGAAAAATAGGACACAACCTAGGTAAGAAGATGAGGTATAATCTCTTCTTTTGTGTTTAGTTTCACTTGCCTTGCACTTAACATGTTGGATTAGAGCTCCCAGTGCAGAACTGCTGTGCCAGACACTTCAGCTTGGCGTGCACTGTGCAGAAGCATTGAGCACGACACTGCAATTCAAGATGAGGACAGCACGCCATTTGCAAAAATGCTGCACCGGACCTGCAAGAACTCGTCCCACCCTTCTTTAGGAAAGAATCCTATAAAGAAGCCCAGTTTATGGCCTTTCTGGGAGAGCCCATGCTATAGAGCAGGAGTTGGGGCCTCTCCATTCTTTTATCCAAGAATGAAGCTTTCCTTTGCTTCTGAAATGAACTCAGTCTTGTTCTATTGACTTGAACAACACTGGGCAGAAGGACCTTTGTTGGGGACCATCTAGGGAAGATTTGTAACACTATTAGCAGTTTCTATTAGTCATGGGAATTTTTAACAAGGTGAAAAGAAAAAAAAACCCCACAATTTCAACTAAACTTGTGAAAATTCATTATTCAACTAAAAATGAGAAATATGGCAGAAGAGTCTTTTGCTAAGAGGCAGGACAAAATGAGAGGGTAAATCCATTATTTGTATCTTGTTTCATTATTTGTTTGGTGAATGAGAGAGTGTCAATCCCTTTTTCAGTAAATACTTACTAAATGTCTACTCTGGATCAAGTATTATGCTTACCCTAAGGCTACAAATATTATTGCTATTCTCAAATAGTCTGATAAAGAAAAGGGAGTAGAAGGAAGAACATTAATTAATTAAGCTCCTACACTGCACCAAGTGCTTTCCTTGTTGAATCCTTATAACAGCAGATGAGAGAAGATAGGTTAAGACTGCCCTCATTTAATGAAAGAGAACTCAAGCTCAATAATTTGTCCAGAGTCACACAGCTGAGTAGATTGGTATTTGCATTCCAATTGGTCTAATTCCAAAATCTTTTTTAGAATTTCTTTAGAAAGCAGAAAAAAAAAAAAAAAAAAAGACAGGAAACTACCTATTATCCTACCACCACGATTTAAAAAAAAAAAACAAAACTGTTAATGTTTTGGAGAATTTCCTTCCATTTTTTTTTTCTACAAGCAGGTTAATTTTTGAAATTTTAAAATATGCTTCACAGTTGTAATCAAAGTGTGTGATATTGCATTTCATTGGAACTATGACACCACTGACTGTGAAATGCTCCATTATTCTATACAACACCAGAAAGAAAAATCACTGCCAATTACACGATGCCACTGACTGAGATATATTCAGATTTTAGCAGTGTTAAAATATGAAGGTAAAAACTGCGTGTCTTAGAATCAATGATCTATTCTGTATTCTACAAAGCCAGAACTCCTGTTGTTTGCCTTCCGCCCACAGATGAGGGTGGCTTCAGAGGACCTGGGTCTCCCCCACATTAGAAGAGCTCCTTGTCAGAGTTGGGAACCCCCCTCGGAAAGAGAGTGTTCTGTTGGTCTTTTTCACACATTCATTTCTTTACACATAGTAGGCACTCAAGGAATATTTCTTGGTTGCGTAAACACATAACTAAAGCTTGAGAAGAAATGTACTGACAGAAGAAGGTAAAAAATAATACCACAGGCCCAAGTTTTGTTGAGGATAGGGGGTTCATGTGATTACTGCTATCAGGTAGAGGGGAGAGGCAATGGATTTCTTATCCACCCTGAGCTCCATAATGCTGCTTTGTTCTGCCCTCCTGGGAGGTTATTCACACTTTTCCATACACAGCTTGAATACTGATTTAGATTTTGGGGGGATATCACCCATTAATTACAAGTAGTAACTCATAGAAAGCAAACTCAGGAATCAGCATGAGACAGACAGAGGAGAACTGAATCATGTTTCTCAGGTGCTGAAACTCTCAGTGTAAATATACAGTATCGCTTCTGCTTAAACAGAATGTGTATCTGTCCCTAGGAAGTAAAGTGAAGTCGCTCAGTCGTGTCCGACTCCTTGCGACCCCATGGACTGTAGCCTATCAGGTTCCTCTGTCCATGAGATTTTCCAGGCAAGAGTGCTGGAGTGGATTGCCATTTCCTTCTCCAGGGGATCTTCCCGACCCAGGAATCGAACCTAGGTCTCCTGCATTGCAGGCAGATGCTTTACCGTCTGAGCCACCAGGGAAAAGGCTATGTATATTTTGAGTCTGTATGATTCAACAACTCAACTTGCTATGGATGTTCACTAAGATATCTGCCTGAGTCAGCAAAATTGGCTCAAGCAAAGAAAAGAAATTAAGCTAAACCTAGTTATCCACGCATGTTCTAGGTTAAACACATTTTGAAAACAATCACGACTTCTCTTGCCTCCTTCCCTCTTCTTCCATGACTCCATCCAGTACTTACGTATCTTTACAACATGTGAAGAACTGTGCTGAATTCTCAAAAAGGAAGAACAATGGGTCAGAACATTCTGACTTTAGAAAGAAGTTTACACATTACCAATGAAGACAAGTTTTACTCACAGAGAAGTAAACTACAAGTGAGAGAAAGTGTATGTCGTATCGGAAGTACAGCTGATATGCAGCCAGTTTAGAGCCAAGAGAGATCATGTCCAGCAAGGAGATCAGGAAAGGCTTCAGAGAGAAGTGCCATTTCATCTGGGTCCTGAAGGATGGAGAGGATCTGGGCATATGGGAACTGGGGCAAAGACCTGTGAGAGGAGAGGCAGGCACAGGCAAAAGAACCCTTGTTGTTGCCTTTTACACCGTTTATTGTCTAAGAAACAAGATGCTGTTGTTAGGACCTGTCCACAAGGTGGTAAAAGCCCTGGGTCAATGAATGGATCATTACCTTGGGCTGACCACTTGTGGGTATCCTAAGTCATACCATCTTAGGGCCAAAGCCAGGAAGATGCTACAAGATTTCATGCTGATAAAGTGTGAAATTTTAGAGGAAAGTCATGAAAGCCAAAGCCTGGTGGTATATAACAGGACAGCTGAAATCTACAACAGGTAACTAAGACAATTAAAAGCAACAGCACAGAATCACTTTTCAAAACTCAAGAGACTGACAGTTACTTGCTTACCATGGACATGGATTCCATTTGGTTGAAAAGAGCTTGTTTCTGGCTGATAAGACTTCAGGTGTGATCCTGAGGGCTGCTGGGTATGGGGAGGCTGTGTTCTCTGCATTATTGAAGAAGGAGCTGGAACTCTCCGGGGGCTAATGTGGTGAGGAGATGGAGCAGAAGGTGCAAACCTGAGAAAACAATTATAAAAGGAAACATGAGAGATGCAAAATATCAGGAGCAAAGACAAAGTCTTCAAAGCCAAATTCTAATTCCCTATTCTGACTGTATAAGAGCGTGACAAAAAGCCTTTTAAAAAAAATCTTAAGACTTTTCTCTCCCATTTTTCAACCACTGAATTCTCAATTGAGATATTGAGGGAATAAAAGAGATCAACAAAGGGAAAATCCAGTCACAGTCTGAGTTTGTCAAGCTTCTTAAAATGCATTTCAAATACTCTGGGCTTGGTGAAATTCAAAGCACATCTTTTGTCAGACCCCCTTTCCACTAATTTTTAGACCTGTTTGCATTTTAGGGGAAATCTGATTCATATACTTCTGATTCATTTACACTTAGCTCATAAACATTTTGTTTATGACTTTATTAAAGCCTCTTCAGTCCTATTCTCTTTAGATAATATATTTTCTTTTGTCAAGTATAAATTAACTTACACCTCAAAGGTCAAGTGTGGTTTGAAATCCAGAACTCAGATATCTGTGTAGGTTCTGTGTTTGGCAAAGAACATTGCCAACAGGAACATGATTTGGGACATTTTTGCAGTCAGACATGCCCATCTCAGTAAGATTACTGGTAGTTTCTGAGGCAGAACGTACAGGTGTTTAAATAAAGTGATATTATCAACTAACCTGAGATATAAAATGATAACTATCCATTGATCTTCTAATTGTAAGGGAAATGGCAGGATCTGACTCACTAGGTTTAAAATGACACCTTATACTTTCTAACATTGAAGTTTCCTTGAAGTGTACTTGTGCAAACAATGTTAAAGTTGAGCAATGACCACAGACTATTAAAATTGTCAGGGAGAGAGGGGAGTCAGCCTTTGGACAAGTGTCTGTTCTCTCTCATAGTTGCTGGCATTCAAAATAAAGTTAACTTTCCTTTTCCAACACCCCCTCCCCCTGCAAAAAAAAAAACCAACACATGATTTGCCAGTTCAGTAGGTGGCTGGCACAAGTGTGATGGAGAAAGGAGCAGGGACTCTGTCAGTGCAGTGAAAGGAAGCATCACGATAATGAGCAGGGAAACTGTGTTAGCTGTGAAGTATTTGGTTGTCCTCCAAAAACTCAGGAGGTTGAAAAACTTCAACAGGCTAGTTTCTGTGTAGAAAGGCAGGCTTTGTTTTACGACAACGTGTAGATGTTGCCATATGTATCCACCACTTATTTCATAGAAACAGGTCACTTAATTTTCCTGGGCTTTTTGTGTAGGGCCGTTGAGGAATCAAAGGGAGGACGTTTTGAACCACAGTAGTTAACAAGGTAGAGCTTCTACATTTGTATTGCTGCAGTAAGAAACCATGGGATGAAATCCCATTTCTCTCTGCATTCCCCTTCTTGAGGTCTGATGAGACAACGCAGGAAGATGACATAGGAACCAAGAAGGCAGGATTTGGAATAGTTATGGAGAAGAGAAGTCAGAGGCTGCCTAAAGAAACTTGCTGGGTTCAGATGCCTACTTAATCAAGAACATGCATCTTCCCTCTGCTGGAAGAGAATAGTAACTCAGTGTGAAGGTGAAGTTGAAGTTGCTTAGTCGTGTCCGACTCTTTGTGACTCCGTGGACTGTAGCCTACCAGGCTTCTCCGTCCATGGGATTCTCCAGGCAAGAATACTAGAGTGGATTACCATTTCCTTATCCAAACTCAGTGTTCTGTTACAGATAAATATATATTCTCCAAGCACATCATCTTGACTCAAATTAGTCTGAAAAGAGTGCTGAGTGGCCCATTGTTCTGAAAAAAAAAAAAGAGCAAGCTAACCCTGACACTGTCCCCATAACTTCTATTAAAAACTTGCATGCCAAGATTCCCCGTATAGAGGCTATTTTCTTGGGGAACATGTCCTTAGTGTTTCTCACAGGCTGCCCTCAAGCTGTGGAGAGAAAAGAGGAATTGTGAGACCACAGACTTTGGGGCTAGAAGGAGTTCACACCACCAACTAACACCAGAATCCTGTGAGCAGAAGATCGCTAGGGAGGGAGAGAAAGGGGTGGATTTGAATTAGAAGGAAACCTACATCATTGCTAAGTAGCCATCTTTGGCATCTCAAATTTGTTTTTGGTTGGGGGGGGGGGGCGGGGGGAAAGAAGCAAGATTCTTTGGCTTCTTAATTGCATTTCTTTGCTTGGGAATAAAAGATGCAACACGCTCTTGGTGGCTTTTCAGTCTCCTCTCCTGGTACTTCTGCCTGTTAAGGACTGACAAGGCAGAGATTTGTAGATGGGGCAGGTTACAATATTTAGAAGTGTAGCTTAATGGAGGAGAATAATTTGATTTCACAACTCCCTCCTCCACAGCACAATAAATCTAACTCATAAATAAAAGTTTGATTAATAAAGAGTAGACAATGTGTAAGGGGAAGGAGACAAAGACTGTCAGCAATATAAAACTATATTTTTGTAATTTGCAATGATGTGACTAGCATGAATTATGATTACTAGTTATAAAAAAGTAGCATAGACAACAAACTAAAAGAACAGAGTTCCTTTGAGCATTAGGAGTCATCTAGAATGTTTCTGTATATATATTTAGATTATATATCTATATATAAATTATATATCTATACATCTATCCAGAAAGTATATACTTACACGCTAATAAAAAGTCATTCTTATCTACTCAGTCATACAAGTTTCACACTCAGCCATGCTCTCTTGGCTACCACATATTACTTACTATAAAAGTAATGTTGAACAAAGAAAAAAAAATGTGAAAGTACATACACAACAAGATTTTAGCATAGTCTATCTCAGAAACCTGGGGGGAATAAAATAATACTGAGCCCTCAGCTGACCTTAACACTTTGCTTTTTGCTACTTCAGGCTGGGTTATACTCCATGTTATTAAAATAAATAAGATTATATGGCATAGAATTAATATAAGTTCAAAATCTAGTATGATACTCTGTATAAAGCATTAATAAAAATTTAAATATATACTATTCTAAATGAAATAAATGCACACCTAAAGTAGTCTTTGCTTTTAAAAGAAAAGAATTGGTACAGAAATTCTAAATTTTACATATATAGAGGAGAAATGAAAAGCAACGAGATGTGATCGTGATAATCCAGACAACTGTTAGGAACACAGAAATAAAAAAGAATTTAGCACTAAAAAGTCCACTGTAAGAAATGATTGCATAAATATGACAGACTTTCTAGTACACAGAATCAATTTTGTTATTGCCTAAAAAACACTACATAGTATTTTATTGGAAAATCTTACAATCTATTAACTTAAACTTAGTTTTTATAAACTTGCTTACTTGTTAACTAGCTCACAGAAATAAAAATGGCAAATAAAAATCAGATATGAGAGGTCAGGAAAGAAGCAGAAGAGAAAGCTCTATGGTGCAAAGCAAGGCCCTGGGCGCAACCAAAAGCAATCACTAACTTACAGCAAGAGAGATGCCAGGAATGTTATTTAAAAGGCAAAAAAACAAAAACAAAAACAAAAAACCTCAAGAAACTTGAGTAGTTTGAAGCCATTTACTTCAAAAGCAAGCAAACAAATAAAAAACATGCATACTTAAACAGAAACTCACTAAGCAAAATATACAATGTTGTTATTGTTACTGAAGGTAGGGTGGAGCGGGCCTCGAAATCCCATTTTCTTAGTGTCTTCACCTATTTTCCAACCTAGTCTTTTTAACACATGCACACACATGTCAAATGAATATGATCTGAATATTCTTCCCAAAGGAGAAAGATTTCTTTTTAACTCCAAAGGAGGTGAATTAATTTTTTTGATGATAAAATATAGAATTTTAATGCTGAGTATAAATTGCAGACGTTTATAATTTTCCTCCCATGGAACATTTCATTCCCCCATCATGTCAAGACAAGATATCATCACTCTCATTCATTCTGAGTGACAGCAGTTTCCCAGAGCCAGAAGACAGAATGTCTGATGTCTTTCTAGGTCCAGCTCTGTCCCCCAGTTGCTGATCTGCAGGTGACATTTCACAGATTTCATTTGACATAGCTTACCAATCTCTTCTTTGACTTTTATACTTCTTTTAAACAATAGAAAATTGTTACATAAAAATGCACACAACAGACCAGAATTAAAAAAAAATCACTGCTTATCAGAAGCAGATCACACAATAGCAATCCAGAGAATTGAGTCAACTATTTCCACTCATTTAGTGGAGGAGTTTATATAACCTTAGCATGAGCCATGTTTCAATGGTTTGGGGGAGGAAAAAAAAAAACCTTAGAAAGGTTTCTGCAAATATTTATCTATACACCTTGGAAATTGTCTGATTATTTGGGGATATGTACTTGGTTATGCTCCTTCCCTTCTGCAGCCTGCTCCCCCTCTCTGTTCACACTGAGCTTCCCCACTTTGCAGTAAGGTGAGCCAGAAGTAAAGAGCTCTCCTGTACATGCAGTACTTAATCTTAGATTGTTTCATAGAACAATAGGCCCCAACTGAAACATGTAGAACTGGTGAAATTCATGTGCAGAGAAATTGCAAATGGCAGGAAAAGCAGATGGATGTCATAGAAGACAGATGCACGAGAAGTCAGATCCTCTGAGCTTGGAGTGTGGCTCTACCCCTTACTGTAATAGCTAGCTAGTCTTGAATAAATTCCCTGACTTCTCTCAGCCTCAATTTCAAGTGCAAAATACTCTCAACTCTTGCTGGGGGGTCATAAAATCTGAGATAACATATTTATTCATTCATTCATGAGGTATTTATTGAGCACCAACTAAGTTCTTCGGGTGCACTGAGTGAGTGAAATTCATACCGTTGGGTCCGACTCTTTGCAACCCCATGAACTATATAGTCCATAGAATTCCCTAGGCCAGAATACTAGAGTGGGTAGCCTTTCTCTTCTCCAGGGATGTTCCCAACCCAGGGATCGAACCCAGGTCTCCCACAGCGCAGGTGGATTCTCCACCAGCTGAGCCACAAGGGAAGTGCAAGAATACTGGAGTGGGTAGCCTATCCCTTCTCCAGCGGATCTTCCCAACCCAGGAATTGAACTGGGGTCTCCTGCATTGCAGGTGGATTCCGTACCAACTGAGCTATCAGGGAAGGTGCACTAGAGATACAGTAACAAACGACACTGAGTTTATGGAAGCTCTACTGTGGTGAGAGGAGACAGGCAATGAACGCGTTTAAATCCACAAACTGTGTATTGAGCTAGAAGAAAGGAGTAGTACAGAGAAAAACAAAAAAGGAAGGTGAGGGATGGGAGGGTAACTACGAACAATTTTACATTAGGTATCAAAGTCCTTTAAACAATGAATGTTTGATACATTTTTGATGATCAATACATGTTTATGGAATGACTTCTCTGAACAGAGGGTACATTTAAGCTATCTGATTTAAAATATACCCAATGCTTAAGCATTGTCTAACACAATAGCATTGTGTTAGAATATCTATTAAGCTCAAAAAAAAAAAAACAAAAAACTTAGGACTCTTTTCTCCCTTGACTATTTCAATATGGAAAGAGGCTCAAAGAAAGTGAGGCATTTACTCATCTGGTTAATTTTCTAGTTCTATGAGCACTTAGTTGTGGTTTTCCAGCTTTTCCAACAAGTTATTCTGAGCCCACAAATCCATACACCTATAGAATATTTGAGGTGAAGGACATTGGTGCACCATCATATCTGGCCCAGAGACATGAAATGGTTTGCCAAAGTCACACAGTTAGTTCTCCAGATACCACTTTATCCCAATAAGGTAAGATGTTTTTTAACAGAGATGCAAAGCAAAGCAGAGAGACAAGGGAGCATGGAAGAGGACTCCTGCGGGCCTCTGAGGTTTTGTTCCTCACCGCCAGGTGATGAGGATGGGCGGGGGGCGGGCATCAGTAAGCTACTGCCTTTAAGAAATCTGACTATGTGTTTCCCAGTTTGCTCGGTTCTAAAATGGGGATCTTTGTGCCCAAGCCAGGCTTATACCTTTAATCTTTCCAACTGGATAGCTCCTTTCAGTTACACCCTCCCTTATGTATAAGTCCAAAATATTTCTGTGTGTCAATTAACAATTGTGTTTCTTCAAACAAATTTTATTAATAGGCTGTGTTGCAAACCAAGCACATGTCATAAGCATGCCTCACTTTTCCTCATTTGTATTGTATATGCAATCAGTGCTGGCAAGCAACGTGGGGCTGTGTGTTTTAGCACTGCTTTGGGGGTTAACACTTTGAAAAGAGGTGTTTACATGATCAACTAGATTAATATGTGCTTGGATAGTTCGCCCCCTCCCCACCTTCTTTCTTCCATGAGGGTTATAGACCTCCCAAAGAAGGAAGAATGCATCAGAACAGCTAGTTTCATTGTATTCACATGAAAAATATTATTGATTTGCTGCCAGGGAGTAGAAATAATGAATAGAAACTGTTCTATGGTAGATTTGGGGAGGTATTCTTTATTCCCCCAAAGAATTGTGGGGTATCATCTGTAGTGGTTTTAAAATTCATCTGTGAAAACTAATCAATGAAAAATGGCTTTAGCATTTGGCTGACTGCAGAAGGGGAAAAAAGGAATCCTTTTCAAAACCTAAAAAGAAAAGCACAGTTTTAAGGATTTCACATCTGATTTAACATCTAAACCGCTCCCCCCCAATGATAATACCCCACTTTGTATAGCCAGACAGCGCTCCATTTTAGTAGACTTTAGTGGTCTTTATAACAATTTATGAATCACTTCATGAATTCCTGGCTGACTCATCTGGGTGACTATAGTATCTACTTATACTTCCCTTCTGTCTCACAAAAGAGACACTTGGACTCAGTTCAATCCAGATTTGTCCTCGAATGAATCACAGCACGTTACTGGGGGAACTGCAAATTGAATTCTGCTTCTGAGACAATCAAGACTAGTTTTCAGAAATGAAGAAACGGCCTTGGGGAAGTGTGGGTAATTGCAACATTGTCCATCTGGGCAGGACCAAAGCAGGCCAAGAGCTGTATGTTCATCTGAGGACTCGGTTCCAAACTACTCAAAGAGCTGAATCCATCCCCTGGAAGGGCTTAGTGTTTTTCTCCTTACAAGAGTCTGGGTCAATATTAACTGCAAATAATTTATCAAGTTGGATGAGTTTAAGGCTAAAAAATAACTGCCTGAGTCTCCACAAAGCATGAGGGCTGTGAAGTTGGCTATAGGTGAAATGATCATCAAAGCTTTTTAAAGAGGCCACATATATATTATAACGACTATTTGTGGGAAATATAAAGGATGGAGTGTTCTGGAGGAATGCTTCTCCACTTGGGTTTATGGAGTAAGTTATAAGTCAAGAAAACAAAGTATCCAATGCCCAAGGCAGAGAAGAGTATTTTTTCTTTGCACAGTGCAACAGGGTCTATGGCATTACACTACTACTCCCCTGTGGAAATGCAAAGCGAGGGGGAATGGACATCCAGGCTATGTTACAGAAATGAATTATGCAGGATTCATTTAACCAAGAGCCAGGCTTTTTGGAATATCTTGACTGCAGAATTGGCTGTGACTCGGTTGTTTGTCTTATTTCAGAATCTGATGTGAAGGGGAAAAAGGAAAGAAAAGTCTGATTCTGCCAAATCCTCTTTACAAAAAGGTGCCAACCAGAAGAACATTTATCCAGAGTGGTCTTAGACATTTCATGTCAAAAATACTGCTGTGGAAAAAAGTTCTGTAATGATGTCATCCCTTGGGCAGCTCTGAGGAGGTCAAAACAAGGGGATTAACTCATGGTCCTGTGGCTAAGGGAAGGCTTTCTCTTGTTCAGCAGAGTGTCAGGCACACAGTTCAGTCTGCCTTGCAACAGAATGCACTGGATGAGAGAAAAACATTCAGAAGAGAGAGTAGTGAGAATGCCAGATGAGAAATGAGAGGAAAAGTGTTATTTTTGTCCAAACAGGAGACAGCAAGGTATAGGTAGATTAAAAAATGGCTTTTTCCGGGCCTTCCTCATGGTCTCAAACTACAAACACAAGTCTCTTGACGACATCAGGACTTTCAGAACTGACATCCAATGTAGTACTCTTGCCAAGTACAGCTGGGTGCCTTTGAAAGCCACTGCTAAATGAGATCTCCGAAGTCAATATAATCCATAAATTTGAAAAGAAACTAGCTGGGTGGTTGTTTGTGGTCAGTAATAACATGTGCTGTTTATATGCGCTTTTTTTCCTTCATCTGAAGATGTCAGGTTACTACTATAGTAACCACAAATGAATTTTTAATACCTTCTCTTGAAGTGAGACTCAATAATAGGCTATAGCAATGAATTAAAAGAAACATAATATATACAAAAATTCACAGTTAGAGAAAGGTTCAGTTCAGTTCAGTTCAGTCACTCAGTTGTGTCTGACTTTCTGCGACCCCATGAACCGCAGCATGCCAGGCTTCCCTGTCCATCACCAACTCCTGGAGTCGACCCAAACTCATGTCCATCAAGTTGGTGATGCCATCCAGCCATCTCATCCTCTGTCATCCCCTTCTCCTCCTGCCCTCAATCTTTCCCAGCATCAGGGTCTTTTCAAATGAGTCAGCTCTTCGCATGAGTGGCCAAAGTATTGGAGTTTCAGCTTCAGCATCAGTCCTTCCAATGAACACCCAGGACTGATCTCCTTTAGGATGGAATGGTTGGATCTCCTTGCAGTCCAAGGGACTCTCAAGAGTCTTCTCCAACACCACAGTTCAAAAGCATCAGTTCTTCAGCACTCAGTCTTCTTTATAGTCCAACTCTAACATCCATACATGACCACTGGAAAAACCATAGCCTTGACTAGATGGACCTTTGTTGGCAAAGTAATGTCTCTGCTTTTTAATATGCTGTCTAGGTTGGTCATAACTTTCCTTCCAAGGAGTAAGCATCTTTTAATTTCATGGCTGCAGTCACCATCTGCAGTGATTTTGGAGCCCAAAAAAATAAAGTCAGCCATTGTTTCCACTGTTTCCCCATCCATTTGCCATGAAGTGATGGGACCGAATGCCATGATCTTCGTTTTCTGAATGTTGAGCTTTAAGCCAATTTTTTCACTCTCCTCTTTCACTTTCATCAAGAGGCTTTTTACTTCCTCTTCACTTTCTGCCATAAGGGTGGTGTCATCTGCATATCTGAGGTTATTGATATTTCTCCCGGCAATCTTGACTCCAGTTTGTGCTTATTCCAGCCCAGCGTTTCTCATGATGTACTCTGCATAGAAGTTAAATAAGCAGGGTGACAATATACAGCCTTGACGAACTCCTTTTCCTATTTGGAACCAGTCTGTTGTTCCATGCCCAGTTCTAACTGTTGCTTCCTGACCTGCATACAGGTTTCTCAAGAGGCAGGTCAGGTGGTCTGGTATTCCCATCTCTTTCAGAATTTTCCACAGTTTCTTGTGATCCACACAGTCAAAGGCTTTGGCATAGTCAATAAAGCAGAAATAGATGTTTTTCTGGAACTCTCTAGCTTTTTCAATGATCCAGCAGATGTTGGCAATTTGATCTCTAGAGAAAGGTTAGGGCTTTCCAAGCGGCACTAGTGGTAAAGAACCCACCTGCCAATGGAGATGTAAGAGACGCAAGTTCAATCCCTGGGTCAGGAAGATTCCTTGGAGGAGGTCATGGCAATCCACTCCAATATTCTTGCCTAAAGAATCCCATGGACAGAGGAGACTGGCAGGCTATGGTCCATAGGGTCGCAAAATTTAGACACTACTGAAGCAACTTAGCATGTGCAGAGACAGGTTGGTTCTTATAGATGGAAAGAACATTAAATCCCCAAAATGCTATCATTTTGCATTTCCAGCACCTCATCCAGTACTATGCAATGATAATAAATGTTGGCTGTTGCTGTTGAAGAAATACTCTGTTGAGACTACTGGTTCCATAGACATGGTTCCCAACTTAGTGTCAATTCTTGTGTCCAGGTAGATATCTTTGTCGAACTGGTGCGAATGGCCAGCTGAATATTTGTTCAGAAACCAGTTTCTGTTTCTGAGGGGAGAATATCTTATTCAAGAGAACAATTTCAGCCATTTACTCTGAGAAAGACGATTAAAACAGAGAAAAGTTTTTCTCCTTGCAACTAAACAGAAAAGCAACTAAAGACTATTTCTCAGAAAAGGAAGCTAACCCAAAGACTAACCAAAAAAGACTAACCCAAAGAACTTTGTCTCTTGGTTTTTCTTCTCCTCAATAAGACCCCTCACCACTAATGAACAAAGAGTCCTTCACCTACAAAAACATACACAGTTTCTCAGCAGCCAATTTCTCCAACTGTTTCCACCTGAGAGGGGAAAAGATGACATTGATTTCCAGATCACACTGTTAAAACACTAAGCAGAGGCTTTCCTTTCCAGCCTTTTCTCTATCAGAGAAGACGTACTTTGTAATGTGGATATCTTGACTTGGGCTAGAATGGCTTGTGGGATTCCACTTTAGGAATTTTGGTTCTATATAACTCGCTCTTTCAGAGAAAGCATATGAAAAGAACACACTGCATACATCTGAATACTCTAATAGCTTAGCGAACTCCATGTTGCTTCATGCTAATGCACTCAAGTAGAGATTTCAAGAAAAAGAATTCTATTTTACCTCAAGCCTTCTTTGTTACTGTCATGACTCACTTTCCTGACTGAAAATCCAAGGGGACTAAAAAAACACCATCTCGGGCTTCACGTGAAGTGGATCTGTCTGGAATGCGGGAACAAAACAAAGATGGCTGATTTGGCATTCAGAGGTGAAAAAACTCCACTGGCACTTAAAAATTATAATTCCCTTTATAGACTTTCTAATAGATAGTTTGTGGTGTGTGTTTATAATTAATTTGAAAACAGGGAAATAGTGCATTTCAAAATTTAAAATCCATGGAAAACAGTTTGATGTGAATGAATATTTGAACCGCAAATCAAGCTATGTGTTTGGTGGAGTAACACACAAAAGCTCACATCAGCATCTCCTGCTTTGCCATGAAGTCACACGGAGAAGAATGTGGAGATGGGAAAGCATCAGTCATCTGTTCAGGATTACTGCTGCCCTTCACACTGGAAAAAGGAGCTTGGACTTTATTCCAAGAATGGTGGGAACACAGACGCCAGCAGGAAACCCTCAGTGATTCAATCTACCCTTTAAGGGCAGCTCTTGTTGTGGTGTGGAGCCAAGACCATGTGTGTGTTGGGTGAAGGTGGAAGGTTGTGGGTAGGTAAGACTGGATGTTGGAAAAACAGTTAGGGGACTGTTGTACTTGAGATAGAAGGGGATAGCGGTGAAGTAGGTTTGGAGGAGTAGAGTTGATTAGGCTTAAAATGTATCTGAAGGTAGAGCTAAATTAGGCTCATAAAAGTTTGGCAGACAACACAGATGTTTAAATTAGAGATAGATTAGAGAGGACTAGGGAAGCTAGCTCAGCAATGCCTTTGTTGTTCTACTTTTCTTCCAAAGGATCCATTCAGAATCACTGGGTAGGTAAGAGGAAAGTAACACCAATTTCCTCGTATGGGTGACTTACTGGGAATGACTCTGGGTAGCATATTTATAAGAAGCTATTATTAATAGTAAAGTGAATATCACTGTGAGAAGAAAGCTCATTCCAAAGGCCTATAACCCAACTGATATTTTCCACAGAGGATGAAGCATGACTGTGGTCATGATCAATATTTAAGAAGTTTTAAGACCAGTGGGCTGTTCCGCCCTGGAATATTCCATCAAGAAGTACCAGAAGTTTCCCACAGATTTAAGGAAAACAAAACAGAAAAAAGGACCTCAAGCCTTTCCAGTCTAAGATCCAATGCTGTAATCTCCATTATCAAGTCCAGGATATTGGAATTTTCTTCCTCTTTGTGTCTACAGCATCAACATCAGAACAACTTTCATTACATTCAATTCTCAAGTAGACGTGTGGAGGGGTGGACTTTGGACCTCACCTCTCTTAATCTTGAATATCTGTGTAAGTCTCTTTTCTAGAAAGAAATTGACCCCTTAATGGAAAGCTAAATGTGGATAACTGTCTTCTGAATAGAAAGGGCTGAAACCCAAAGAATGATGCTCATGACCTGGCATTAGGTGAGCATCCTATCAAATCATTCAATCACTCTTAAAAATTTCTTCTTTTGCTGGGCCTAGAATATGTTTTGAACTCTTGCTCAATGGATAATAGGATATGGAGGCCTTTGAAATGTATACCAGAGTCACCAGGGTACCTGTCTTAGCCAAATACACAAAGCCTGTTCTCTAGATAAAGCCCAAACTCCTTATAGCAGTTCATGAGGCTCTTCCAACATTTATTTATAAAGCTCCACTCTTGCCTGCTCTCGCTCCTCTTAGTTTATAAAATATATACATATATATGTCAGGCAATATCATACATCATATATATACACATATGGTCCTACAGACCTTCAGATTTCAAGGAGACATTTCTTCTTCTATTTCTGCCTCCCCAATTTTGGTTAGGTGCCTCTACCATCTCCTGTAGCAACATTTCCTAATATCCTAAATTATGATCACCAATTGACCTGGTTAGCTCTCACAGGACTGAGTGCTTAAAGACTGCAGGACTCCCATCAGTCTCCTTCATCACATATCCTCAGTGTCTAGCATATTGCATTGGTGCCCAAACATCAGCTGACTGACTCAATAAATGAACAAACCTCAATGCTAGGATTGATTTTGATAAACTTTAATATTTTATATGATGCTTATGATTTAGTCATTATTGCATGCACCCCATTCCAGTACTCTTGCCTGGAAAATCCCATGGACAGAGAAGCCTGGTGGGCTGTAGTCCATGGGGTCGCTAAGAGTTGGACACAACTGAGCGACTTCACTTTCACTTTTCACTTTTATGCATTGGAGAAGGAAATGGCAACCCACTCCAGTGTTCTTGCCTGGAGAATCCCAGGGACGGGGGAGCCTGGTGGGCTTCCGTCTATGGGGTCACACAGAGTCAGACACAACTGAAGTGACTTAGCAGCAGCAGCAGTACACATAGTAGAAGATTAAAATGAGAGAGAAAAGATTAAGTGTAAAGAGAGAATGTGTATATGTCTATGGAAAAGGTGAGTAGGTGAAGATATCCACGTTCCTGCTTACTCAGGAAGTTCTGGGAAGGGCAATACAGCAAAGCAGGCCTAGTTTGAGCTGTTTAGATGCTACAGATGTAAATATGTGAGAATAGTTAGTATTGAGCATCTAGTATTAAAGACCACAGGAAAGCAAATGGAACCTTAGCAATGGCAAGAGACTCCCGGCAACATGTGTATGCACGAACATTTGTATTAGAACAACTATGTACTGCATAGAAGTATGCAGGTTAGACAAGATGTAGGACCTTCGAGAACTGAGGTCACCACCCTTCAGACCAATGAATCAAGGGGAGTAATCCTTTCTAGAAACTCCTCCAGGCTAGAAACAGGAGTTGGTAATGAATCCTGTTTCTGAGGCCTTCCCCTCACTGGTCCTTTTTGCTTGTTAAACCCTCCTTAGGATCTACCACTGTGAAGAGAAGCATAAGAAACCTGGAGGTTACAAGGAAACTTTAGGTTCCTGCCCTCAGAGAACTAATAATCTAGTTAACAAATAGACATCTGGGAAATGGAAAACAAACAAGATGGATAATAAGCACCCAGTGATTTAACTGGGGAGCTGCAAGAGGCAAGTTGAGTATTAAGCCAAGCTCAAGGCTGATAACATTTAGTCAAGGATGATAAGATATTGAGGGAATATCCTTCTGTCTCTTTAGACAGAGAAAGATCCTGAATTAAGATGAAGAAGTAACCAAACTAAGTCAATGAGCAGGTTGATTTGACAAGAGTTAAAGAACTTTACATAACTGCAAAGATATTACACAGAAAACAATTGCTATTTTTAACCCAATGACATCCAGGAAAGACACAAAAGGTTCCCAATGGTGAATTAGAAAATGCTGTCTATGAAGACCAACCCTGGTTACTCAAAGGCACAGAAAGACTGCACATACATCAAAGTACCTAGAACTGTAGCAATATTACAGCTGATATGAATAGAAAATAGTAAGTCTTCCCAATACTTCATATAGGCTCAAGAAACTGACATTTATTATTTGGTTAAGGTATTTAGGTTATGTTCTCAAAAACAACTGTCCCTAACATTCTTTGATGTTGATTCCTGTACTAGAATGTATTCTCTTCAGGGAAGAGCACGTCCTCTCCTTGCTTTTAGTCTTCTCTGGCTCAGAGGCGGGGCTCATAGGAAGCCCTTTACATGTCACTCCACTCTGGTAAATCCACAAGTCCCCTAAGTCTGGCACTTGTACTACAAAGCACACCATGTTTGTGGCCTTCTTTGGAATGAAGAGAGGCAGCCAACATGCTCTTAGACAAGGTCAGTGACACAAGTCTAGCTGACTTATTCTTGGGACTGGGAGATTTCTCCATCTCAAAAAAAAAAAAAAAAGGTTTCCATCAATGTTTATTTTCTCTAGTCTAACAGACATACTTTGAAACTCAGTAAATTAACATTTCCCAAGACACTGGGCTCCTCTTATGGGAAGCCACTGCCATAAAGCACCACTGGCTCAACCAACATGACATGGTAAAACACCACTTCCCATAATAATTTTAAGTCAACATTAGGTGATGTGGTGTGATTTGGCTTAACTCACTGAAACGATGTATCATTCAGATAATATTTCAAAATAAAAACGGAACCTTGTCAAGTTGAGAAAACTTGCATTTCCTTTATTTTATGGTGGGAAGGATCAAAGGACCTCATGCTAACTGGATAGATGCAGTGGACATTTCCTGACTTATGACAGTGACTCAGCCCATTTTATTAACAAGTTAAAGTTAAATAAATGATGAATCAATGCCCGCAAAGCAGGGGGAAAATGCCAGTTTCCCACTAAAATTCGCAAAGTGTGATAAACTTATTTCCGTTAGGAAAACTGCTGAAGTTTTTACTGGGGGATTTCCCAGGCAAACAGAGGCAAAGATATATAAACCCAAAGCGGAAGGTAAGCACATTTCCTCTTAGTGTTTTTATGCTGAATACTAATGCAAACACAGTGAATAATTCAGGGCTGTTTCAAGTCATCCTCATCTTCAAACCTGATTGGAAGAGATAACCTTCCATGCCCTTGCTCCTTCTAGTTGGGCTGGCAGAGGAATGGGGCACACATTCTGTGGGGAGAGCAGAGCAGCAAGGCAGAGCCACAAAAGTGAAAATATCCACTTTACTCACCCAGCCATACAAAGTACACCACCCTCCTCTGCCTCTCCATTCACTCTTCCATGGCTATTCATATTATCAGTCACTGCAATCATTTGACAACATCCTCTGGCTTCCAAACCTGAACCTTTCAGCTATGTCAAGGTTGCCTATCCTCATGCCATGTAAGAGTCTAGGTGCTTTACCTGCTTTGGTTCATCTAATCCTAATTCCCTGTGAGTTGCACACTAAGGCTCAACAGAGCTAAGGAACACCCCACCACCTATGCGTTACTCTTGCCAAATATGAACAAATCTGTTTAGGAGGAAAAAATCAAATTAGTTCAAATTGTGGAACATTCTGCAAAATAAATATCCTGGGTTCTTCAAAAACTGTTGATGTCATGAAAAAAAAAACAATAATAATAATGATGAAGAAGATGATAATTTTTTTAAAAGCTAGGAGAATTCATTAGAGTAAAGAAGACAGAAAAGAAATGAAAAATATGATCTTTATTAGATCCTGGATCATAAAAAAAAACAACTCTATCTATAAAGAACTTTATTCACACATATGAGGAAATTTGAATATTGATTGCATAGTAGATAATAACACTTTATCAATGTTAAATTTCCTGAGTGTGATAATTACATTGTGATTATGTAGGAGAAATGTACTTCTGAGGAGATCTTTCCTAAGGTAATTAGGGTTAATGTTCATTGATATTCCCAACAATCTCTCAGATTGGTTCTGAAACAACAGGCAAGCAAGCAAGCAAAGGCTCTCTCAAGTCAGAAAGAGAAAGAGAGAGAAGGTGGGAAAATGTTAACAACTGGCGAACATGGGTGCAGAGTATATATGGGTGTTCACTGTGCCATTCTTACAGTTTTTAAATATGTTACCAACATAAAAAAGATGAAATTAAAAAAATTATAAAATAAAAATGAAATGTAAAAGACAAGACTGAAACAAGCTAAGTAGCAGGAGCATCTAAGGAACACATTCAAACAATCAGCAGCTGTGGGAGCTGGAACTTAATCTGGTGTTTAGGTGGCTGTTGTTTTTAACTCCATTAATGGCTACAATCTTTTTCTACATTTATTCTTTTAAAGGCTACGTACAAAAAAGAAAACACACAGATTACGTCCTTCTTCTATTCTTGTAAAAAGTCTTTACAAGCACCAATAAGAAGATGAGGCAAAGAGGAAGAGGCCCCTATGGATGGTTTCTTAGCTTCACTACCTGGTAGGGGATGATTCTCGGCCAGGCAGAATGAAACGGGATGATGAAAAGCCAATGAATAATATCACTTAAAACCCAACTGGAAGGTAAATAAAATCCTAAAATGAATAAGCTCAACTGAATTTACGGAAATATGTCCGATAACTGGCGAGTCTGTGAATTTAATAGATGATTATCATTTGTACTGGTTTGCTGACAGGTTTTGTGGGCGAAGGCTAATCATTTGTTTACACTTAGCCATGAACACAGAAGTGTTAAGAGAAGTCTAACATATCTGATCCATGTTTTAATTGCCTATCAGATACATCCACATGGATGTTTCACAGCCACCTGAAACTCAAAACCCCAAAGTCCATTAATTATCATTCCTTCTTTCCCACCCTTCCCTCTACTCAACATCCTCTTTTCTTCTGTTAATAGCACCATCATCCACCTTGATGTCTTGGGATAAAACTCCAGAATGAATTCTGGTCCTTCTTCTTTACCTCACACATACATTAATAATTAGTGATTCTGTATCCTAATAGCCCTCGAATAAACTCTCCATCTTATTGCTTTACCTTAGTTCAGGTCTTCATATTGTTCACAAAGACTTCTACAATAACCTCCTTCTTATTTTCCCTGCCTCTCCCCTCTGATTCGTCTTAATTACTTTACTATCTTGTCACTTGAATTCCTTCTCTACCAAGGACTCAAAGGATGCTTCTTAAATGAACAGATGTATTAATAAACAGTAGGCATACATTTTTAAAATGTGGCTCAGTGGACTTAACACATTAAAAAACTCCTAGACCAGGCCAACGCCAACAAAACCACAGATTGCTGGTGACATCAAATATTCAAAACTTTATCCTTATTGCCTATTCGACCCATTATTTTGTCCACCTAATGTCTACTACTCCAGGATTGCATAGAGGTGCCCACAAGAACTTTCTCCCCTGTGGATATTTAGGAGTAACCCCTCCATAGGTCAATTCAAGCCAGATGAGAAGTGGAGAGAATGGAAGGAGTGGCATACTGTCATACCACAAGGCAGTACAAATGTCAAGATTTAAAAATTTTCTTTCAGAAACTCTTTACGAGGGTGGTAGCAACACAAAGTATTCAGTGAGCAGCCCCTTTCTGGCAGTGCATTTAAAATCCTGTGCCCTTTTATGCTGTGCTGTTAAAATAACACTACTGAACTATAGTTCTGAAGGCACCATCTTACATCTGGAAAGCATTTCAACCTATAGGGACATTACCTTAAAACTGAGTCCCTGAAACAAACTAAGGAAAGATGAGAAAATTCTGATCTGTTTGGTCAGTATCAGACACTTCAGTTGATTATTACCAGTATCTTCATTTTTTTCCCCCATGGAAAATTAAACAGATAATGAGGTATTTGATTCACGTGCTCTGTGTATGTACTTTTAAAATGTCACCTTTGTGTAATTCAACCCACCAATGGATTATTAATAAAATGCAACTGTCAAAGCTCTTCTCGGTGGAGAGAGGTTTAGCGGCGCCACCTATTAGAAGAGAGAGACAGATGGCCTTACCTCTCAGCTCCGGCGTCCACAGCTGCGAGTGGAGGTAACTGGGAGGAGGGGTTGTGGGGGCTCCCCTGTACAGTATGTCCCGGAGAAGGGTGACTGACAGGATGTGGGGGTGGCACGGCCCCAGCAGCTGTTCCACTTCGGCTTGAGTGATTGCTGGAGAAAATGGAAGCTGAAATCAAGGGAGAACAAGCATCAGGCTGCACCCCAAATGAAGTGCATGTTTTTTAAATACTGAAGGCTGACAGCAAGCATATTTTAGGGGCTTGTTTGTTTTCCTCTCGGTGGTTTTAAGGGAACAGTTCTCCCCTTACTGGATATACACAGCTTCTGTTTTCATGGTGGAACAGGTTCCTGGCTAACGCGCCTTTACTGCTGCTTGAGCAGTTCATGTCCGCTCGCTCCAGGCTGACGTTCATGGTTTCTCGTAAGAGCTGCCCTGCCCGGCAAGGGCCCTGTCTGGACACTGTGTAATTAGTCCATCTTGTAATGGTTGTACCTGGGCGAAGGTCTCTGTATTTGCACTTTTCAGTCACAGGGGATGAGAATCAGGTAACACAGTATTCGGTCTGCTGACCCGGAAGGACACAACATAGGCTTCCCCCCTTTTCTTGGCGCCGCAGTGAGGCGCTGTGGGTCACTCCCAGCATCCCTGTCACTGCTAAATCAATGTAATTGAGAACAGAGCTTCCCCTGATCCTAGTACCACTGCAGGACCCTACATTCTTTTAACTTGAGAGTCTCTCCGACCCTGGGCATTTCCCAATGGTGTGATGAATAAATGTACCCAGTCTTTATCAAAAATGAGTCCTCTCCCAAAACCACAAAGTATGGAAAAGGGGCCTCTGGGATCTTCTCCCGCTGTTGTCTGTTATGACACAGAGAGTCAGTTACAGCCTCATTCTCGAGGGCAGTCTACCCTTTGAGAACTGTAAATGACCTCAAACTTAAATATGTACCTATTTAGATCAGCTAATTGGTACGGTATCACAGAAGAAACTGGGGCCTGTCACTTTCAGAGTCTATCACTATCAGAGGGGCTCTCTCCATGTTCGGACCTACTCAGCAGATATCTCATTATGCTGCAATAATAGCAGCATCATTATGCTGACTCTTTAACTGCCTTCTCTATACAAAGCTCTGCAGAGCTTTATACCCATCTCTGCTCTTTTTGAACTTACTCTACTGATATCAAAGAATAAATGGATTTCAAAAAATTTGAAAAATCAGGTTCAGGATTCAGAAAAAGAAGCCACATAATCAAAGAGATTTGAAGGTTTAGAAGTTCAGGAGCTGTATTTTTAGACCAGTACACTTTTCTCCTACCTCTCCAGGATAGAATTAATACCCCAGATGACCCAGCCCCCCAAAGCGTAATCCAATGGAATAAAAGTTCAAGTACTTAAAGGAACATGTGAAGAAGCAGAATTATCATCTTCCCGCTCAAAAAGCTACTGACAGGAGTGTGATCTGATTTGAAGGTTTTATTTTTGGTAAGTCAGCATTGTGTCAGGCTGACTTCTGCCCTCAGACGCCTGCATCCTCCACTGTCTTCCAGGTCTTGAAGAGGTGGTGAGACTAGAAAATGTTTACCGGCTCTAAAGGGCAATGCAGAGCTTCTGCACGTCAGCCTCCAGAAGAGCCGCACATTTGCAAACTCGCTAGTCACCTTATGAATCACTACCTCATTTATGCTCAGCTCGCTCAGGCAACCACATTCTGCTTGTATTCCAAATAATAATTTTACCCACGGGAGAAGGCTGTTTGGATTGACTGTGGCAATAGTTTCAATACGGGGTTTGTCAGCATGAAGCTTGGTGTTTTATATACTATTCCAAAAACTAATGGAATAATAAGAGGTCACAGAGACACTGCAAAAACACAGCTAATTTTTTTGTGCCTTAATGTGGAAACGTGAATTCTCTTATTTATTTTGTTGTACCTGCTGAATGCATCCATCACGTATTATCCCCTGGAGGTGTTTTTGTGTGTGTGTGTGTTTATCACAGGCAAGTGCTGCCTTGCTGTTTACAACCCATGAGTAACAGAGAAATCTGGTATGCACACTCCATGCTCTGCTCTGTGTTTCGATAGAAAATGTGCTACTCCCCAAAGGTCTACATTAGTGATATTAACTTTGTTTTTGCATTAGCTGCAATGAAAGAGGCTGTGAAATTTGGTATTGTGTGTAGCCTGCCACACACTGAAAGTCAGGCCTGATTAAGGTCCTCTCCTTCAGCCCACTTAATAACCAGGCCCAGTCATCCATCAATCATGCATCCATCCACCCATTCTCCAACCATTACTTTTTTTAATTCAATATTTATTTGGTATCTACTACATGCTAGCCACTCTACTATATGTGGGTTCCTATCCTTGAGGAGGTTGCAGTTGAATAAGGGGTACAGATCTCTATAAATCATTATACCAAAATACTGAGACTTACTAGGATACAGCATCAAATAGTGTCCAAGTCTATAACATACTATCTCATTTGTGGCCTCCAAATGTGCCCTAATCTCTGGCCAAATCAGACAACTGACCACACCTCAAATATGTCATAGCAATGTATGCTACTGTGCTTTTTGCCTGTCATATCCTCTACCTTTCTGTACTTATTTCAGTATTTTTGCTGTGTGCATACAGTTACTTGTGTTCTTCTCATTTATCTCTCAGCAGCCAATTATTCCACAAGTATTTATGGGGTACCTACCATGTGACAAACACTGAGCCAGGTTTTGGGATAGACTAGGGAACCAGATACTCTTGGTGCCTACTGTCTCCAATGCATCATTCATGTTTATTTAGTAAATGAAAATGAACACAATCTAAATGCCATTGGAGACCATCCTGGGTTCCATGAACAGGACAAGGACAGAAAGGAACATTCATCCACCAACTCCTGTCCCCCATTGGTAAAGGGTATTACTTCTCTCACACTTCCAAGTAGGTACATGTACCACAGTGGTTAAAAGTTCTCACAGATGCCCAACATCTGGGCATCAGGGAAGCCTGAGGACAGAAAACTAGTGCATTTGAGGGGAGGTGCTGCCAAGTTATGCTTGGTTGCCATAGCAATGGCCATAGGTAGGGACAGGTAGTGAAGGGGATGTGAGATGGAACATAAGAGGTGTATGGTTTAGGTTTGAAGGCTCAGAAACTTGCCCTCCAGCTGTGCTGAGGTCACGTGTTGACTGATCAACAGTTAAAACATACATCTACAGCTCTTCCATTCACTGCTATAGCCAGTGACTGGCACTGAAACAGGCAGAGACCCTTTGACTGGGGACCCCATAAGAATAAGGAAGGGAGGCTTTAGGGTTCAATTTGAAGCATATTAAAGAAAGTGTATGGGTTTCCCTGGTGGCTCAGCTGGTAAAGAAAGTGTATGGAGCAGTTTCTTAGGTAGGGTATAAGAAATTACCTGTCAGCAAAAGGAAACCTGTGATTTGCCTTTATATTCTAACAGATAGAATGAGAAGTATAAAACAAATTCTATTCTGCTTAGATAATTTTGTAGAAGCTTATAATTCAGTGTTGACACAGAGTGCTTTGCAAGCAGAGTCCAAGGCAACGTTTGGGGATACTGCCTGAGACAAAAATAATGACCAGAGACTTGGAGGAATTAACTATAGAATTGTGGCTCAGATCAGTTCAGTTCAGTTCAGTTCAGTCACTCAGTCGTGTCCAACTCTCTGCGACCACATGAACTGCAGCATGCCAGGCCTCCCTGTCCATCACCAACTCCTGGAGTCCACCCAAACCCATGTCCATTGAGTCGGTGATGCCACCCAACCATCTCATCCACAACCACGTTGTCCCCTTCTCCTCCTGCCCTCAATCTTTCCCAGCATCAGGGTCTTTTCAAATGAGTCAGCTCTTTGCATCAGGTGGCCAAAGTACTAGAGTTGCAGCTTCAACATCATTCCTTCCAATGAACACCAAGGGCTGATCTCCTTTAGGATGGAATGGTTGGATCTCCTTGCAGTCCAGGGGACTCTCAAGAGTCTTCTCCAACACCACAGTTCAAAAGCATCAATTCTGTGGCACTCAGCTTTCTTTATAGTCCAACTCTCACATCCATACATGACCACTGGAAAAACCAGAGCCTTGACTAGACAGACCTTTGTTGACAAGGTAATGTCTCTCTCTGCTTTTTAATATGCTGTCTAGGTTGCTCATAACTTTCCTTCCAAGGAGTAAATGTCTTTTAATTTCTTGGCTGCAGTCACTAGCTGCAATGATTTTGAAGCCCAAAAAGATAAAGTCAGCCACTGTTTTCCACTGTTTCCCCATCTATTTGCCATGAAATGATGGGACCGGATGCCATGATGTTAGTTTTCTGAATGTTGAGTTTTAAGCCAACTTTTTCACTCTCTTCTTTCACTTTCATCAAGAGGCTCTTTAGTTTTTCTTCACTTTCTGCCAGAGGGGTGGTATCATCTGCATATCTGAGGTTATTGATATTTCTCCCGGCAATCTTGATTCCAGCTTGTGCTTCCTCCAGCCCAGTGTTTCTCATGATGTACTCTGCATATAAGTTAAATAAGCAGGGTGACCATATACAGCCTTGACGTACTCCTTTTCCTATTTGGAACCAGTCTGTTGTTCCATGTCCAATTCTAACTCTTGCTTCCTGAGCTGTATATAGGTTCTTCAAGAGGCAGGTCAGGTGGTCTGGTATTCCCATCTCTTTCAGAATTTTCCACAGTTTATTGTGATCCACACAGTAAAAGAATTTGGCATAGTCAATAAAGCAGAAATAGGTGTTTTTCTAGAACTCTCTTGCTTTTTCGATGATCCAACGGATGTTGGCAATTTGATCTCTGATTCCTCTGCCTTTTCTAAAACCAGCTTGAACATCTGGAAGTTCACGGTTCACGTACTGCTGAAGCCTGGTTTGGAGAATTTTGAGCATTATTTTACTAGCATGTGAGATGAGTACAATTGTATGGTAGTTTGAGCATTCTTTGGCATTGCCTTTCTTTGGGATTGGAATGAAAACTGACCTTTTCCAGTCCTGTGGCCACTGCTGAGTTTTCCAAATTTGCTGGCATACTGAATGCAGCACTTTTACAGCTTCATCTTTCAGGATTTGAAATAGCTCAACTGGAATTCCATCAATTCCACTAGCTTTGTTCATAGTGATGCTTCCAAAGGCCCACTTGACTTCACATTCCAGGATGTCTGGCTCTAGGTGAGTGTGAGTGATTCACACCATCATGATTATCTGGGTTGTGAAGATCTTTTTTGTATAGTTCTTCTGTGTATTCTTGCCACCTCTTCTTAATATTTTCTGCTTCTCTTAGGTCCATACCATTTCTGTCCTTTATTGAGCTTGTCTTTGCATGAAATGTTCCCTTGGTATCTCTACTTTTCTTGAAGAGATCTCTAGTCTTTCCCATTCTATTATTTTCCTCTATTTCTTTGCATTGATCACTAAGGAAGGCTCTTATCTCTCCTTGCTATTCTTTGGAACTCTGCATTCAAATGGGTATATCTTTCCTTTTTTCTTTTGCTTTTTGCTTCCATTCTTTTCACAGCTATTTTTAAGGCCTCCTCAGACAGCCATTTTGCTTTTTTGCATTTCTTTTTCTTGGGGATGGTCTTGATTCCTGTCTCTTGTACAATGTCACGAACCTCCATCCATAGTTCATCAGGCACTCTGTCTATCTGATCTAGTCCCTTAAATCTATTTCTCACTTCTACTCTATAGTCATAATGGGTTTGATCTAGGTCATACCTGAATGGTTTAGTGGTTTTCCTCACTTTCTTCAATTTAAGTCTGAATTTGGCAATATGGAGTTCATGATCTAAGCCACAGTTAGCTCCCGGTCTTGTTTTTGCTGACTGTATAGAGCTTCTCCATCTTTGGCTGCAAAGAATATAATCAGTCTGATTTCGGTGTTGACCATCTGGTGATGTCCATGTGTAGATTCTTCTCTTGTGTTGTTGGAAGAGGGTGTTTTCTATGACCAGTGCATACTCTTGGCATACTCTCAGTTCTGCCAAGAGTATGCACTCTATTAGCCTTTGCCCTGCTTCATTCTGTACTCCAAGGCCCAATTTGCCTGTTACTCCAGGTGTTTCTTGACTTCCTACTTTTGCATTCCAGTCCCTTATAATGAAAAGGACATCTTTTTTGGGTGTTAGTTCTAGAAGGTCTTGTAGGTCTTCATAGAACCATTCAACTTCAGCTCCTCAATGTTACTGGTCAGGGCATAGACTTGGATTACTGTGATATTGAATGGTTTGCCTTGGAAATGAACAGAGACCATTCTGTCATTTTTGAGATTGCATCCAAGTACTGCATTTTGGACTCTTGTTGACTATGATGGCTACTCAATCATAGCAGTTCATGGTTCAGATCATGAACTCCTTATTGCAAAATTCAGAAAGTAGGGAAAACCAGTAGACCATTCATGTATGACCTAAATCAAATCCCTTAGGATTATACAGTGGAAGTGACAAATGGATTCAAGGGATTAGATCTGATGGAGTTCCTAAAGAACTATGGATGCAGGTTTGTAACATTATATAGGAGGCAGTGATCAAAACCACCCTCGAGAAGAAATGCAAAAAGGCAAAATGGTTCTCTGAGGTGGCCTTACAAATACCCAAGGAAAGAAGAAAAGTGAAAGGCAAAGGAGAAAAGGAAAGATAAACCCATTTGAATGCAGAGTTCTAAAGAATAGCAAGGAGAGATAAAGTAGCCTTCCTAAGTGAACAATGAAAAGAAATAGAGGAAAACAATAGAATGTGAAAGACTAGAGATTTAAGAAAATTAGAGCTACCAAGGGAATATTTCATGCAAAGACAGGCACAATAAAGGACAGAAACAGTATGGACCTAACAGAAGCAGAAGATACTAAGAAGAGGTGGCAAGAATATACAAAAGAACTCAAGGAATACAAAAAAGATCTTAACGGCCCAAATAACCATGATAGTATGATCACTCACCTAGAGTCAGACATCCTGGAGTGCAAAGTCAAGTGGGCCTTAGGAAGCATCACTACAAACAAAGCTAGTGGAGGTGATGGAATTCCATTTGAGCTATTTCAAGTCCTAAAAGACAACACTGTGAAAGTGCTGCATTCAATATGCCAGCAAAATTGGAAAACTCAGCAGTGGCCACAGGACTGGAAAAGATCAGTTCTCATTCCAATCTCAAAGAAAGACAATGCCAAAGAGTGTCTAAACTACTACTGCACAATTGCACTCATCTTACACGCTAGCAAAGTAATGTTCAAAATTCTCCAAGCCAGGCTTCAATAGTACATGAACCTAAAACTTCCAGATGTTCAAGCTGGATTTAGAAAAGGCAGAGGAACCAGAGATCAAATTGCCAACATCTGTTGGATCATAGAAAAAGCAAGAGAATTCCAGAAAAACATTTACTTCTGCTTCATTGGCTACGCTAAAGCCTTAGACTGTGTGGATCACTACAAACTGTGGAAAATTCGTAAGGAGATGGGAATACCAGAACACCTTACCTGCCTCTTGAGAAACCTTTCTGCAGGTCAAGAAGAAATAGTTAGAACCAGACATGGAACAACAGACTGGTTCCAAATTGGGAAAGGATTACGTCAAGGCTGTATATTGTCATCTTGCTTATCTAACTTATATGCAGAGTACATCATGCAAAATGCCAGGCTGGATGAAGCACAACTGGAATCAAGATTTCCAGGAGAAATATCAATAACCTCAGATATGCAGATGACACCACCCTTATGGCAGAAAGCGAAGAGGAACTAGTGTGCTTATTGATGAAAGTGAAAGAGGAGAGTGAAAAAGCTGGCTTAAAACTCAACATTCAGAAAACTAAGATCATAGCATCCAGTCCCATCATTTCATGGCAAACAGATGGGGAAACAATGGAAACAGTGACAGATGTCCTTTTCTTGGGCTCCAAAATCACTGCAGATGGTGACTGCAGCCATGAAATTAAAAGATGCTTGCTCCTTGGAAGAAAAGCTATGACAAACTTAGGCAGCATATTAAAAAGCAAAGACATTACTTTGCCAACAATCGTCCATCTAGTCAAAGCTAGGGTTTTTCCAGTAGTCGTGTATGGATGTGAGAGGTGGACCATAAAGAAGGCTGGGTGCCAAAGAATTGATGTTTTTGAACTGTGGTGTTGGACTGCAAGGAGATCAAACCTCAGTCCTAAAGGAAATCAGTCCTGAATATTCACTGGAAGGACTTATGCTGAAGCTGGAACTCCAATGATTTGGCCACCTGATGCAATGAACTGACTCATTTGAAAAGACCCTGATGCTGGGAAAGATGGCATGCAGGAGGAGAAGGGGACGACAGGATGAGATGGTTGGATGGCATCACTGACTTGATGGACATGAATTTGAGCAAGCTCTGGGAGTTGGTGATGGACAGGGAAGCCTGGCAAGCTGCAGTCTATGGGGTAGAAAAGAGTAGGATGTAACTGAGCGACTGAACTGAACTATAGAGCATGGCTTTGCAATGTTCATCTAAATCCCAACTCACATACCTTAATATAAAATGGACACAACTTTGGGATCAGGTAGTGATGGCTTCAGTAGGATTGCTCTTGAACTCTTTCAAAGATCCACATTTCTCAGATACTTCCACTATAGCATAGGAAATGCATCCTACAGAGACTTCTAGGAATTTCCAGCTATCAAAGTCATTCACCCAGGATTCTATCTCACTGTGGTGTAAGAATTTTATTTTATTCATTCAAACACAACTTTCTAGCCCCTACTATGGACTTCCCTGATAACTCAGTTGGTAAAGAATCTGCCTGCAATACAGGAGACCCCGGTTCGATTCCTGGGTCGGGAAGATTCCCTGAAGAAGGGAATGGCTACCCACTCCAGTGCTCTTGAGCTTCTCTTGTGGCTCTGCTGGTAAATAATCTGCCTGCAATGCGGGAGACCTGGGTCGTGGGTTGGGAAGATCCCCTGGAGAAGGGAAAGGCTACCCACTCCAGTATTCTGGCCTGGAGAATTCCATGGACAGTCCATGGGGTTGCAGAGAGTCGGACATGACTGAGCAACTTTCACTTCACTATGGACCAGGCAAGTGCTGATCTCTTAATGTCTCAAATACCTGAGAACTTCACATAGACCAGCCCACTACAACAAATACAGACAAATGCTTGAGCTTTGCCAAGTGATTTTTTTTTAACCTAGGGAAGATAATCTCTATGTTAGAGTGCAAGGGTAAGGTCATTTGCAAAAGGAAAAATTTCCTTCCATAGACACTCAGAATGATTTTCCAAACTCTACTAATGGGGCATACAATGAGGCCTATCAATCAAAGCCTAAGGAAGAGAACTGAACCCTCCAGCATCCAGGGCAATATTAACAAAACTGTTGTGATCAAATAAACCAGCACACACAGGCTACCTACAGGGGCATCACCTCAGGGGTCAGTGTTGATTTCAGGGCTGGAAGAGGGCTTTTAGGTGAGCCCCTAGACCGTGCTGATGACTGGCAGCTGGAACAACTGATTAGGCATGGCAGAGCAACATATTGGAAATTCTTATTGCTTTTGTGATTAAGAGATGGTGGACTCCCCAAGGAAATAAAAGCTTGGTCTTGAGATGAATCTGTGAGCCCTTCTTCCAGCAAAGGACCAGCAGCTGGCCTCCCTGCTGCTTTAGGCTTTCTTTCTCTCTGGGGCTTAGCTCACCAAAGTCCCTCATCCCGTTTCCTTATAGAGGTAGGTGGAGGTGACTCAGTTGGGCTTTTTAATTTTGACAAAGCAGCATGTGTTGATCTATGTGGTCCCCAGATGTCATCTCACCAGCTACTAGGACCATGGCATTCTAGGCTTGAGTCTTTAACAGGCTCAGTTTAGTTTGGGTTAATGGGCAGCTCTCTCTCTATACCCAAATGAAAACAATTAATCTTTATGTCTAATGGGCATGGACAGGACACCCCTGGGAATTCTTCAGTTGTCATGTATTCACTGTGTGACTGGAGGGAGGCATTGAAATGAAATGAAATGAAATCCACTTGTCTCGGGACCATCGGCAGAGCCAGGGAAACTTCCATAGGCATTGTTTGGTGGCTAGGTTTTCATCATTTTAGAAGGCAGGGAAGAAGATCTCCCTTGTCAGGCTTAGGTGTTAAAATAGTCAATTGGAGGGCATATTCCTGTTCAAAACTGTATGAGCAACTAGAATCCTGCTTTTCAAGCTTTAATTTGCAAACCAATGACCAGGGGAAAATATTGATTTGGATTCACTAGGTCTTGGAGGCAATGAGTGCTGAGATTCTGAATTTCTATTAAGTTCCCAAAGTCCCAGGCAATGCTGAGGCTGCTGGTAAGCAGACTGCACTTTGAGCAGTTGGTGTGGGACCATAGCTCTGCTGTATTTCATCTTCTTGTCTGCCTCACACCCCGGTTTCAATAGTTAACATCTATTCGGTACTTGCAAACTTTTCTCCAGTTTCTCCTGATTAGATTACCTGGCACAGGTCATGTGGCTCATAAGTAGTGGACCTGGAATTCAAACCTAGGAAACTTGATTTCAGAACACATGCCTGTAACCATCATACTATATTGCCTCTCAAATGCAGGATGAATGCAAAAAAAAAAATCCCTAAAGAAAGGCATAAGAGTGTTGATACTGTATCAGAATTCCTGCACACTCCATTTGTAAAGGCTGTGTGAAATCCCTAGGCACTCTTTCCCCACCACACACAATGCACATGCATAGTTTTAACCACCAAAATGCTGATTATGGGTCAAAAAGTATATTCCCATTTTTGTTTCTACCTACCCTAAAAGCACTTAAAGAGACCTCAACGTAGCTGAGAGAAAATTTCTAGCTCTGAAAATTAACTCAGGCAAGAAATTAACTGAATTATTTGGTTTGGAAAACAAACAGCTGGTAGGAGATGTGCTTTTTTCTGAAATAAAGATTTCCGATGCTTGTCAGGAGCATGTCAATCCACTGATGGGGAATGAAATAAGGCAGGGAGGGGTTGTTCATGAACTATCAGATGTATGCACCTGTTACCACAAGCAAGCGTGATGTTTTCTGTTGTGGGCTGTAAGGCCACTGTCTCCGTCAATGATACATGAAGAAGAGATTTCCCGGGCAGATCTGTTGCCACTGGGAAGTTAAAGTCTGCTTTTGGAGTCATTTGTGATTACTTGAAAAGCCATGGTGCTGCACTTCATAGAGGGCCTACTTTCAGAGGAAAGGGGGAACCTATCCACAAACTGTGAATTCTCTTATAATCAGTGTCAAAGGAATGCTGGGACACTGAGCAATGACATTTAATGCTTGATGACTGGTACATGGGAAGAGCTATGGACTTACCTCTCATCTCCAGGGCATTATTTCCAGGGTCTGGGTACAGGGGATAAGCTGCTTTCACAGAGATATTAAAAAGAATTAGAGGCCCCATTCAAATGGTAAGCTCAGTCTTGTCTCTCTCTTTCCTCTCCAAGGTTCCCTGCAGGAGAAATTTGAACCTGGGAAGGATTTGGGAAACAGCTGAACTGCAGTGAAAATTTTAGCTCCTTCAGGCTCACCAGAAATTGGGCACTTGGGAGAGAGAGTGTCAGGGTGGTTATGAAAGGAATAAAGAGTATGCACTGTGGGTCAGGTGGGCCTGGGTTTCAATCTGAGTTTTACCAATTACTAGCAAGGTGTCTCAGAGAAGGCAATGGCACCCCACTCCAGTACTTTTGCCTAGAAAATCCCATGGACGGAGGAGCCTGGTAGGCTGCAGTCCATGGGGTCGCTAGAGTCGGACACAATTGAGCGACTTCACTTTCACTTTTCACTTTCATGCATTGGAGAAGGAAATGGCAACCCACTCCAGTGTTCTTGCCTGGAGAATCCCAGGGATGGGGAAGCCTGGTGGGCTCCTGTCTACAGGGTCGAACAGAGTCGGACATGACTGATGCGACTTAGCAGCAGCAGCAGCAAGGTGTCTTGGGCAAGTCACTTAACCTAAGCTCTGTTTCTTCATCTTGAGTAAGGATAATACCTCGCAGGATGGTGAGGAGAATTATATAATATATAGAAAACACTTAGCACAGTGTGTAGACCATGGTTAAGTGCTCAACAAGTCATTGATTCTATTCCTTGGCTATTTATATTGTTGTAATTAATCTTATAATTAATAGGATGGGGAAGACAAAGGCATGCTGCTGCTGCTGCTAAGTCGCTTCAGTCGTGTCTGACTCTGTGCAACCCCATAGACGGCAGCCCACCAGGCTCCCCCGTCCCTGGGATTCTCCAGGCAAGAACACTGGAGTGGGTTGCCATTTCCTTCTCCAATGCATGAAAGTGAAAAGTCAAAGTGAAGTCGTTTAGTCGTGTCCAACTCTCAGCGACCCCATGGACTGGAGCCTCCCAGGCTCCTCCGTCCGTGGGATTTTCCAGGCAAGAGTACTGGAGTGGGGTGCCATTGCCTTCTCCAAGACAAAGGTATATGTTGCTCTAAAATGGTAAATCTCCAATGAAGAATGGCCTCTTACCTAAAGATGCATACAAATACAAACTGTGAACCAGAGTCATTTTAAAGTGCAGGAGAGTATATACATCATACTCTCTAATAATAAGTATTTTTGTTCCATTTTTCTTTTTTTTTTAAATTTTTAAATTTTATTTTATTTTTAAACTTTACACAATTGTATTAGTTTTGCCAAATCCATTTTTCTAATGCAAGTTACTACAAAGGTTCAGGGCCTGTGAAAGAATCCTCATAGGGTTAAAACGCTGCACTTTATTTTTCATGAGTAACACACACCTTTGAGTTACAACCCATAATGTGTTTCAGTTTAAAAGATAACAAGTTATTTTCATGCATGACTGCACTTCCTTAAGGAGTGAAAATGGGCTGTTACTAAAATGTCAACACAATTGTCCCCCTTGAAGCTTAGTTTATCTTGAAGTATTTTTACATTTTCAGCACTTCTTTGTGTTTGTTTTCCAAGAGCATTAAGATCCAGCCATGGTTAATTTTCAGAATTAAAAAAAAACAAAAAAAAAAAAACCAAAAAACTTACCCTCAGTCATTCTGAATAAAATGAGGAAAACAGGCGGGGGTGGGTGACTGGAGTTTTGGTCCTCAATAATGAAAATCTGGGGCCCAATATCTTCTGTAGTTCTTTGCATTTCTCCATGAAAAAAATTAGTTGCACTGTTGTTCAGTGGAAAATGCTTTCATGACCTAAATCCACAGGCCACAGTTTTCTAGCAAGGCACAGGCCCTGGCAGGGTCACTTGGAAGGCTGCATTTGCTGACTGAGGTTAACTAGAAAATGGGAGAGGGGCGGCAGCTAATCCCTGCCTGCTTGCCTATGAGTAGAAGGGGCTAGTTCTTCTTTTTCTTTCCTCCTAATGTCTGGGCACAGCACCACCCACCACTGCCCCCCCTCCACCCCGCTTCTTCTCTCTCTCCATCAGGAAGGGCATCATTCCATATTCCATCTGTATTAGGAAAAAGAAGCTTCTTAAGGGTTTGCCCAGTCAGCTCTCTAATCTTTCCCTTCTCCTTGAGGCATAAATAATTTTAATATTGCCAATCTCTAAAAATCTATTCTTTCTGCCTGTCTTTTTTCCCCTCCCGCTTTGCAGTGTAGAGTATCATCATCCAGCAGCCCTGATAAGCGGATAATGAAACAATCCCTTTTCAACCAGATCGGGTGGCTGTCAGACTAAAATGACACCACCCGTACATCCTTGACATGCTACCCCAAGCTAATTGATGGCAAACAGTGGTAACTGTCACTGGTGCACTAAGACAAAGAAAGCACACTCATGTCACCTGATGGGAAAGCTACCTGGCAACCGATAAACAAATGTGTTAGGGAGCTGTTCTATTAAGGTAAGAGAGGGTACATCTCTGAAGAACATGCCTATTAACTTTGAGCTGAAGAGCACTGCTGTTCACTGGGGAACAGAAATAAATAAGGTAAAATGAGAATTTATTGATGTCTGGACAGTTACATGAATATTCAGGTTCTCTTACAAATAGATGTTCCCACATGAGCTCCAAACATCTATGAAGGCTGCCCAATTACATTTCCACATCATGCAGCTGGATTTATAGCCAGGAAAGACGTTATTTGTTTGGAAGAGGATACATGCTTACATGCCTTTCTGGAATACACAGGATACAACTAGAAGATAACAGCTGATGTCATCCATGTAAATGCCAAAGGTTACCATCAAGCCTTCTGAAATACCAGGTGTAATTAACTTCATGTTAGGGAAAGCATCTGAAACAACTGCATTTCAGAACAAAGACTGTTAGTTACAAGTCGAACAGCAGCATCTGGCAGCTCTCTCAAATGCTCTGGGACCAACATTTCATGCAGCCCTCTTCGGTCTTTCGAGACAATTTATGACATAGCTAAAACCTCAAATCTCATACCTTAGCCTTCTTTCCTTCACCTCCCAACCTACATACTTATTCACTTGCAGAGAGTTAGTTACACAGAAAGTCAGTAAAATAACTTGAACAAGCAAACAACTCAGACTAATCCGTGAAAAATCCAGTACTGCCTCTGTGTATTGTTATCCCATTCTGAACATAGTCAGCTAGCAGAAAGAAGAAAGATGGAGCAGGAATGGATGACCATTCCTGGACATTCTTACAGGAATGTTCCTCATCTCTTTTTCTTTTTGGAAATAAAGTCTGACTTGTCACAAAAGCTGAAGTTTTAGTTAAAAAAAAAAAATACTGGGTTCTCCAACTCTTCATTATTCATTCCTTAGCTATCTCCTACCTGTACATGCTGACCATAAAGGATGTTTCTCCCTTTCAGATACTGCCAAGACAACTCCACTCACTCGAGTTTCCTCTGAAAACATTTCACAGAGAATGCTTTCTGGAAACAGATTTTTAGCACAGATAGCCAATCTAATTTTTAATGCAATATTCTAGCCAACTCAAGAGCTGATTCACCAACTCTGAACTCTCCCAGGAAACCTCTCCTTTTTACAATAGCCCTTTGGGGGAACTGTGCTGTAGTGGGGGAACCAAAGCCTGTAACTGTCTCTAAGCCTGGGAAAATCTGCATAGATGAGGAATTGATTTTGTTATGACTCCAGAAAATCCCCTTCTCTCTTTTTCCACACTCTGTCCATGAAGTGGACACTGTTCCCATTTTTCCTTCAGATTTCTCTACTTTACTTGCAAGAAAAGGCTCTGATAAGTCATTTATATGTTATCCTAAATTTATGCCCACATACAATCTCTCTCAAGGAATTTAAAGGCTTTTATCTACTTGTGGAATGGAGGGTTCAATCTTCAATTATATTAATTTCAAGCATCTCTGTTGCTGCTAGAAGGTGTATTTTTGAGGAAGAAAGTATCTTTCCTTTTGGAAGGTGACTGTATGGGTTTCTAAAGTTTAGTATTTACACTTTTTGCCTTTCTTCTGGACATTAACTTATATATCAACAAGAGATCCAGATTTTAGGAAACTTAATCCCGAGTATTCAAGGGGCTGAGGCTTTTATCTTTTTAGGAAAAACAGACTTGGGTAGAATTAAACTGTGACTTCTCCATCACATGGCTCTGTCATTTCTGGACTCATGAGAACAAGAACCAAATCTTGCCCATCTTCTGGCAGTTTCTTCCTAAGGGGGAGCCACATTAGAGAGGGCTTACCAACATATTGGGCCACCTTCCCAACACAGCCCAAGCTGAATCTGCAGGTATTTGCTTGCAACATGAAGACTTAACTGGTAATAACTTCATTTGAAAACCACTGTATCTGGTATTCCACAGAATGCCCAAGGGAGGACTCGGGGTGCTAGGCAAAGGGCAGTACAAGTAGTCTGGATCCCTTCAACTGAAACAGCTCTGCTGTGACCTGTTTTAAGCACTGGGCTGTATAAAAATCTCTTCAAACTTATTATCTAGAAAACTACTAAAATATTTGCTAAATATAAAATATTGAAGGGCTCAATAAATCTACATGTACTGGAAGGCGTTTAAAACAAAATATGATGAAATACATGGAAGTCACAGGCTTCCTTGATCTCTCTAAGTGACTGATGAATGTCCCAGAAGTAAATATAAAGCAGGAGTTGGCAAATCTTTTCCATAAAGGATCATAGAGTAAACATTTTAGGCTTTGCGGGCAAGAGGCAATGTCCTCAATTCTTTGAGCAACTGTTCTCACCTAAAGGCTAAAAGTCTTTTCTATATTTTACATGTAAAATCTTAAAACCCTCCTGAGCTCTTAGACCATGCAAAAACAGAAGGCAGGCAGGCCAGAGTTGGCCCAGTGTAATAATACATTAGCCGTCGCATTTTAACTACCAAGAACCCTCATGAAAAGTCTAGGGGACTGTTTTTGAAGTATGGAAATGAAATTTGAGATAAGCTAATAGTCAAAAATAGTTTTCTAGACACCCTGCAGTGTATTTTGAGAAAAATGACACATTTGGGAGAGTCTATTTACAAAATGATATCAAAAGGGACCAAGGTTATACCTCAGCAAGGCCAACACGATGATTGTATACAATTGGCTGGTCAAAGCCATCAATCCTATTTCTTGTTTCCTCCACCTACTTCACCCTCACAGATTCAATGCTGATTAAGTTCATTTATCAACCAGGCACATTTATCAACACTCTGTATGACCAGCCTAAGTATACTTCTAAACTTCATGGCAACTGAAAAAAATGTCTAATGTATAGATCTGAAGCGGGGTCTTAGAATACGGAATTTTATGAGTCCTCAACTTGACTTGAATTCTCCTTGGAAGAAATACTTTATCTTAGGACAACAATTTCTAAACTCCAAGTAGTAGCACCCACTACTAAGAGGAATGGATAGAAGAGCTCCTAGTCCCTGTCACAGACGTAGGCTTGGTTTGTGAGTAATTCCCTAAGCTTTTAAGCAAAGGGAAAGGAAAAGAAGAAAGCACCAATTGACTATCTGTCTACCAGCTGCAGGCAGTGTACTGAATTCTTATATGTGAACTCACTTAATTCTCACAACAGTCCTATGAAATCAGTAACCTTATCACCATTTTACAAAGAGGAAATGTAGCATTTACAAAGCAAACATTCAGTGAGCAGAGAAGTAGAATGGGGGCTCAGGAGCCCCACATTCTTTCTGTCAATAGCATACTGTCTATAAACAACAAAACAAACAAATAAAAAAACATGCTATTTTTGAATACACAAATACTGGTACTCATCAAAACACAATTTTGACTTTGTGATTCTGGGGGCATTGCCACCTAAGTGAATCTGTGGGTTTCTGATTCCAGTTTGTTTTTTCTCTACGGAACTATAGTAGATTTTCCTAACTAAAAACACTATATGAACTACTGGGCAAACTATTGAAATATAAAATATAAAGGATTATATTTTGTTTTTCTTTTATTCTACTGAATGATGCTTATTAAATTTCCAATTTGTTCAGGCTTCCATATTTTCCCCATTTCTTAAATAATGTGAGTGGTGGGTAATTTTTGGCACCTGTTTTCTATCTGCTTTACAGAGATATATTTTTCTAGTATTTGGATAAAAGTAACAATAATAACTACAGATGCTGAACATTGACTGTGTATTAGGCATGTTTTAAGCATTCTGTATGCCATTTAATGTACGTCAGATCAGTAACTGATCTCAGTAAAAGGGAAATTATTTTGAGTTAGAGGAAGAAGTAACATTTCTACTTATAAATGTCCTATTTGAGCATAGATTGGCTACACAGTGATCAGGGGGCTTGTACAAATGTGACCAATAATGTAACTTAAGAAAAGAGACACTAAATACTGTCCATTCTTCCTTTTGTGTAGATAGAACTCCCAATTGCCTTAGTACTTCAGAAATATGGAACCTAGATCATTGTTTGACCAGTTGCAAAATCTTCTGGCGCAGCTGGATGCAATGAATTTTCCTGAAGTGAGTCCATTTCTCAGAAAACTTGATAAGCATCCCTGTGAATGTGTACGAGGAACAACCTTTATGTGCAATAATGAGAGTTTATTCCCTTTTCAATAGTGAATATAAGTGACCCCTGAGCATTGCAGGTATTGTATAACTTACAGTCGCCTCTGCAGTTTATCCACATTCGAGGATTCAACCAACCACAGGCTGTGTAGTATGGAAGTATTTACTATTCAAACATACCCATGTGGGAATGGAGCCACACACTTCAAACCTGTATTGTTCAAGGGTCAACTGGGTACTTTACTTTTTGTAGTCTCTCCTATAAGATGGAAATGGGCTGTTTATTAAATCCCCAGGGAAAGGTTCCAATAAAGATTATAAATCCATGACTTTTTAACAAGCTGGAATCAAGATTGCCGGGAGAAATATCAATAACCTCAGATATGCAGATGACACCACCCTTATGGCAGAAAGTGAAGAGGAACTCAAAAGCCTCTTGATGAAAGTGAAAGTGGAGAGTGAAAAAGTTGGCTTAAAGCTCAACATTCAGAAAACTAAGATCATGGCATCCGGTCCCACCACTTCATGGGAAATAGATGGGGAAACAGTGGAAACAGTGGCAGACTTTATTTTTGGGGGCTCCAAAATCACTGCAGATGGTGATCGCAGCCACGAAATTAAAAGATGCTTACTCTTTGGAAGAAAAGTTATGACCAACCTAGATAGCATATTCAAAAGCAGAGACATTACTTTGCCAACAAAGGTTCGTCTAGTCAAGGCTATGGTTTTTCCTGTGGTCATGTATGGATGTGAGAGTTGGACTGTGAAGAAGGCTGAGCACTGAAGAATTGATGCTTTTGAACTGTGGTGTTGGAGAAGACTCTTGAGAGTCCCTTGGACTGCAAGGAGATCCAACCAGTCCATTCTGAAGGAGATCAGCCCTGGGTGTTCTTTGGAAGGAATGATGCTAAAGCTGAAACTCCAGTACTTTGGCCACCTCATGCGAAGAGTTGACTCATTGGAAAAGACTCTAATGCTGGGAGGGATTGGGGGCAGGAGGAGAAGGGGATGACAGAGGATGAGATGGCTGGATGGCATCACTGACTCGATGGACGTGAGTCTGGGTGAACTCCGGGAGTTGGTGATGGACAGGGAGGCCTGGCGTGCAGCGATTCATGGGGTCGCAAAGAGTCAGACACGACTGAGCAACTGAACTGAACTGAAGTGAGGTAGGAATTCAACTCTGAAATCAGAGATGATGAGAGTCAGAGTAGAAGCCAGATAGGAGCAGCTAAGTTCACTAGGAAAGAACATGATTGGAGTCCAAGAAGCAAAACTCAGACAGCAACTAGAAACAATGTCATGAAAGTGAATCTAGAGCAGCCTTGAAACTCAGGTAGGAAAATTAAGGCCCCAGGAAGGCAGCTGTAACTTCCAATGAATCAACGGTTACTGTTAGAGAAGCATTAATGGTTCAAGATGTGGCCAGGGCACCTGAACGGGCAGATAATCCTCTGACATTATGGAGGAAGACACTTCATATAAGCCAGTCTTTGGAGTCAGTGCTGTTGGTGGCTCAGAATGGGTCAATTCCACATATCCTTTTTATACAATGCCTGCAATATACTCCCTTATTACTGTTAATAGCAAAACATGACAAGTAATATTGAGCTAATGCAGTGATGGCCTTCACTTCGGGGTTTTATGCTCTTCTTAACATTTATTTTCAGTGCTCTAACAAATGTTAAAAAAAAAAAAGAAAGAAATTTCACCGTGACTACAAACACCTTGAAAATGTCCACTTTCTTTTTTCTTTATTCTTCACGTGAAAGAGATATAACTACCTCTTCCTCGTCTCTCTTTCCTTGGAAGGTAAATTCAGTTGGAGCAGAAAGGCAAAACTGCGGACCCTGAAGTTTGGCCCAAAGCATCCTAATCACAGAAGCTACTAGCTCCTCATTCCAAAATTCTATCCTGAATTCTCCATCTTGCCATCCATCTACCTCCTAAGACTTGGTTGGGGTATACTACAAAGTAGGGCCAACCTTTCCTTCCCACACCCCATGTGAATGCCAACAAAATAAAATAACATGCGAGATAGGAGAAATAATAGTATAAAGACAATCCTAGGCTTTACCCAGTGAGAACACAACTGTTGATACAATCATCCAGCTTCACTACCTTCTCCACCTCCCTAAAGGGTATGGAATTGTTTTTGTCCACTCACAAAAATATTTTTACAGCAAAAACCTGTGCATATTATAAAACCAAATAATTCAGCTTAATCTTGCATGGAAAAGCAACATGAAGACAAGGGAATAAGCAGATATGGAAAACTAAAGCACCAAATTAGGTGGCCTGCAAACATACAGTCATTAATTTTAGCTGCATACATACAAATGTGCCCTGTGCTGGCTGGGAATCAGAATTTAATTTTCTTCAGTTGGGTGGTTATAAGATCTCATTCTTAACCAAAATATGAGCAGTACAATTATAGTTCTGGTGTGGGAGGACACACAATATCTACCTATAGGGTCTCTGTAATAAGCAACAGAAATAGATACTACAGGGTAATTTCCCCCCACTATTTGACTCAGTTTTATTATCTTTGTAATTATTTAACTGTAAGTACCAGAGTAGCATTATCCCACTTATCATTATAAATACACAGCATGTCAGCAATATCATAAAATCACCTTTTGTGGACAGGTTTCTATCACAGTTTTCACACGATAAATTCGCTTCATTTTTTTAGTACTTTTTAAATTTCAGCTTCACTGAGGTATAATTGATATGTAAAATTGTAAGCTATTTAAAGTGTACATCATGGTAATTAGCTACATGTATACATTGTGAAAAGATTCCTCTCATCCAGTTAATTAGGGGCAATTCTTATTGTAACTCCCACCAGTCAAAATTCAGATCATGCTTTGCTAGAAGTCAAATTCCCACACTTTATGATACAGAACAATGGCTTTCAAAGTATGGTCCCTGGGCAAGTAGCACCTAGTGTCGCCTGAGAACTTGCTAGGAAAAAGAAAAAATCTAGTTCTTGTGACTCACTTAGACCTACTAAATCAGAAATTCTGGGGGTGGAACTCAGCAGTCTATTTTCATAGGTCTTTCAGGTGATGTGACATGTACTAAAGGACAAGCTCAGGAGCAGGGGACCAAAGCTGGAAATTGAAGCTATCAGGGCCTACAACACAGAAGGATGAGGCCTGAGCCTACCCTCAACGGAGTCAATGCAATCTGTGGACGAACCACAGACCCAAGAGGTGTTACAAAAACAATGCAAGATTTTGACAGCAGTTCAGAGTAACATCACAGAGACTTGCCAGTGACTTTACTGCTGAATGTTTCCCTTTAAATCCTTTCTAACCCCAGCATCTACCTCCTTCTTGGTACTGGGCCATTAGTGTTGCTCCAACACCAATTCCCAATAGTTCTGTCCTTTCTTCAACTCTTGTCACTTCTAAGCAAAGGAGTGCTTTTGAGATAATGCAAGTAATAACTATTGCATTTTTTATAAAGCAATATGCTTCTTAAGGACTTGTATATAGATCATGTTATTTGATCTTCACAATTCTCCTATAAAGTTTAACCTATTGGGAACAATTCTAATACAGTCCTTGACCTAACAACCACTTTTTGAGACTAGACGATATGAGGCACATTTATATAAAACTATTTCTAGCCCCTACAACTCTGCAAGCTGTCCCAAGATAGCAAATATCCTCAACTCAAGAATGTAGAAAATGCATTAAGACATATGCCATAACATTACATTAAAATGAAACCTTAACTATTTCATGAAGTATGCTAAATACTCTATGGATTTAATATGGTACTAGTTATTACAAAAAGTGATGGTATTGCAAGAGAGAAGCCTTCATTTTTTCAGTACTCCAAGAAGGGAAGGGACTGTATCCTCAGCATCTTTGGGGATTGGTTCCAGGACCCTCACAAATACCAAAATCCCTGGATGCTGAAGTCCTTCAGTATCCTCAAATTCTGCATCTGCAAATATGGAGGATCAACTGCTATGACTTCAGAAATTTCTGCACTAAGAAACTCTTGTATTTTCCTCCTGTAGTCCCCTATGATATCTGAACATTTGCTTTTTCTCCTGAAAAATCTATAAAGTTACATTCAAAATTGGGATAATTCAATAGGACTTATAGGCTCTAAAACATAAATATTTAATAATCCAATAGAAGTAGTATCAATAAAATCCCCTCATTCTTGTAGATTTCCTGGTTCAGTTGTATTAGCTCTTCACCTAATGGGTGGACTGTGGGACTCAAATATCACAAGCACACTGGCCTCTATGATGTTTTCAGGTTAATGGCATTTGCAAAGACCATGTTTTATTGAGTCTATAGTACAATTTTAGTTTGGAGGGAGCTGTAATTTTTACAATCACTCATAGGACAGATCTTCTTCCACAGAGCATGTTTTATTCGTGAATGGACTCTCGCCAAGACCAGGCAGTGGTCCAGGCTGTCCATGATATTGAGGACTCACTAACTGTAGGCTTATCTACTTTATTAGTTCACTGAGGGAGCTGATGAGAAGATCTACACAGGCTTTTAGCCTTGAATGTGGCATTCACACCTTGATCTACTGGCTATAAAATACTTCTCCCTCAGATTACCACATAAACCACCTAAATTTACAGGCTGGCCTGGGGCTTTATCTATTTGGGTTACAGAACTTCTGAACAAAAGCACAGAAATATAAGGAGCCATCCTTGAGAATTACTCATCACTGCCCTGGCCTCCCTGTTAGATCACAAAATTAATCTCACGTTAACCCAGGAGCAGGCCTGGGGAGCCCTGGGATTTTCAGAATAGAAGACAAGTAAACAATTCAATTTAAAATCTTTCTCAGTGTGGCCTCAAGTGATTTTTTGGCTGCTTTAACCTGGGGCAATATTGTCTTCCAAAGAAATAAAAGTCTTACTGTGCAATCCTTTCCAATCAAACTTAGTCTTATCAACTGAAAAGTTTGTTTCAATAAGGGAAGCCAATATGTTAGGAAACTTGCAAGACTTGTATGTATCATAACTGCCATCTTCCCTGTTCACCTTAATGCTCTGCAAACTACTCCTGTCTTGGAATCTTATAAATCATTCTCTACTAGCCACTAAAAATTTCCATTTCAAAACCATGATTTCTTCAAACCACAAGTCCCCAGACATTGTGGCTTCTAAAAAATCATGATGTTCATGCTAAACTATTTTGATCCCTTGCCCATATACACTCAACAGGTTTCCATCAAAATATTTTATGATAAATCAATTTATTAGCACTTATAGGTATACGTTCTTGATAATCTTTAAAAAATGTTTTCTTGATTTTGTGTAATAGAATGTTAAGGGAATAACTCCAAATCCCTTTGCCATTTAACCAAGTCTTAATCTTCATCAAAATATCTTAACATTTCAGATTTTACATTGAACTAATTGATGAACAGTTTCCTTTTCCTTTGGTATTTTTTTGCTATTTGTCTTCTTTCCATAGATCTTTAGCATAGGTTTGAAACTGGTGTGAACATACACTCCTGGCAAGTAAATTTCTAGAACTATAAAAGGAAGGCTTCAGATTTTTGTGATTTAGTTTTTCCACTTGCCTTGTTCTGCTCTGGGTTTGTTGCCTTCTCAGCAAAACACAGAATATAATCAGTTTTTTTTTTTTTTTTTTAAGTCAAGAACAAAGAAAGTAAAATAGAATCTGAGGGAAGCAGGAATAAAGAAAGAAGCAGGGCAGATAAACTTTCATAGCTATAAGCTAACTGGAGAAGTAAAATTCTAGGAACAAAGTTAAGCAAGATGGCCCTCTGCCTGTCCCCAATATTCCCAGAGTCATAGAAAATCTGAGTCATTGTGAAGATGCTCTGTTGACGCTGTGGTAACCTAGGCTCCTTGTCCACTCTGGCAGCTCGCCTGCCACAGTTAGAGGCTCAAAACTAAGAGCTCTTTTTGAAGATCAAATGCAGAAAAGCATCACAAACAAAAAGAGGAATTCTGTTTGGAATGACAGAGCCATTTTAAAAAGCTTTAACAATACTACCAGACATCCAAAACCACACAAGACAAATGTGACTCCTGAGTTTTGAAAGTGAGTCATATACTGCATGCCACATACAGCAAAGGTACTAATGTTTTTCATAGACAAAGATAGCATGGCTTCCCAAACCCATTTCCAGGAGGTTTAAACTCAACAAGGCTAGCCCCTCACCATAAACTATTTATATTGGATGTTGGGCCATTTTTCAATTGATTTCTGTTTAATTTTGTCTCTTTAATTGTTGGGTTCCAGGTATTTAATAAGATTATGGATTTATGGACTGAATAAGTAGGGATATAGCCTAAAGGCTGTTTCAAACTGATTGTAATTTAATGTGTGAGAATAAATGTTCATATATCAAATGTTTGGCAAATCAAACAGACATATGTGCAAACAAAAGCTAGTCATGCTTTTTCATGTATATATCTAATACAAAATATTTGAGTGTTGATAACATTGTACACTGGCATATTTCATGTGTGTACCTGCACTCAAAACCTTTGTCAGACTTGGTCAGCCTTTCAAATAACCTTTCATCTAATTTCTTATGGTCTCAAAAGCTAAGGCTTTGTTTTCTCCAAGAGTAAGTACCCAAAGCAACTGATAAAGGGCCACCAACATTGGGACAACGTTGCATATATGGGATGTCTTGATGACTGGCCCTCTTAAAACATTTGCTTAATACTCTTTCCTGTGCCTTTGGATCAGTTGAGAACTGTCAAATTTAAAAAGTTATACAAGCATGGCTTTCTCCTGTTCCACTGTTATGCATCAGTAAATCCTTCATTCTTTATGGCTTATTAGTATGTTTAAAAAGAAAAAGCAATCTGCTGCCAAAACCTGGCGCTGGAACCAGATGGGGTGGGAGTAGAATTTATAATTCACAGAAAACAGAAAATTCCCATTGTCTGGAGTGTGGAGTTGTGGGATTTTTGCTTTCATATTCATAGCATATGAAGCACAGTAAGAGCTTTCCATATATGAAGACTATAACCAACCACGTTTGTACCAGTACATCACTATTATACAGAGTGGAAAATGCACAAAAGCCCAGGCTAACAAAGTAAATGAAAAAAAAAATATCCTTATTGAATAATAATCCTTTCTCATTTTTCACTGCATACATAACATTTTTCTAAATATAGAGTCATCTATTATTCAAACCTAGGCAGAAGGAAGCTATTCTGGGAGTGCCATCCTATCCCTCCTCCCCCAATGGTTGACAAACACTAATGGACATTCTTACAAATTGATTTACTGATGTGATTTTTTTTTCTGAGAGATATGGGACTGGCTTCCTTTTGCAATGCAAAGACAACAATGACTGCTCCATTAAGAAATCCACAGGCAGCCTGTTACCTGCTTAAGGGGGAAAGACTTCCTTTGAGTCTCAATAAAGTTAATAAATTTAAGATACCTGGGAGGGTTGGGTACATTGAACTTTTGGCAGAAAGCTAGGACTAGAAGAGCTAATGTATTATTTTACTTTGTTTCTTTATGAGAAGAAACAGTCTGCTGACAAATCAGATGGGAAGGACAGGGGGGGGATAAATTGCAGTTTACTGATAAATACAGACGATCTTAGAAGCATTTTCATATATGCATTCCCTTTAACCAGAGTCAAGGGCCTAGACAAGGACAGTTGATGTGGTTGGGTCTGCCTTTGCTGAAGTTGCTGATATTACCTGGATAGAGGTCAGGCCCGGGCTCTGGGGAGCATCCCACCGCCCTATCGACAGCGTCTCTTGGGGAGGTGGAGGGCTGCAGGGGCTGCACCGTGAGGCAGTCTGTGAGCAGGTCGGAATGGAGCTCTGCACTGGACCGCAGCTAAGAGAAGGAGAAAACAGAAGACAGATGGAAAAGGAAGGCTATTCCTCAGAATACTTTTTTCTGGAAAGGATATCATGCCCTAAGGTTCATGCACAAATATTTATCAAGTAACAACTACAGGTTAGGCACTGGACTTAGAGAGTCAATACAAGGGTCAGCTTTCCAATTCTAATAACACCTGGCAGGTGTTTCAGGAAAAATGTGGCTAGAGGCAGATTGTACTTCAGGCCTTGATATTTCCACTTCTGGGAACCAACTTCCTATTATGTTTTCTTTGATTTGCTCTGTATCTAATCAGAACTTGTAGTGATATCAAAAACAAACTCAAGTATATTTAGTCCATATTGTAAAGTGTTTTTAAAATACAGAGATAAAATAAGATGAAAATATCTTAGAGATAATTAAGAATGCCCACTGAGATTTGACACCTATAGATTTTTTGGAACATGATAACAAGAAAAACCAACGTCATTACAAGCAATAAACTATCCCAACAGTAAGGTACATAAAAAAATTAGACTTCATTTTATCACAATAACACAATAAATTCTTTATATATTAAAGAGTCATAAAATATCAGAATAAAGTATAGATACAAAGTTATGTGATTTATTTATGAAAAAGAATTTTGTAAGTGTAATCTGAATGGAAAAAAATCACAATGGAAGATTTAGTTATATAAAAATACCAACCTCTGTTTGTCTAAAAACATAGTATCTTTAAAAATCTAGACATATATTTGTCACAGATATTACAAATAGTTATCATCTTCTGTCCTCTTTAAACATATATATTCTCTGTTTAAAGGGAATATATAAGTTGATTTTGCCTTCATCAAGATAAAACTAACCCTTTAGATATAGGACTTGAGTATACTTACTCATTCAACAATTATTTAATGAGCATTAGACACTCTCTCGGAGAAGGCAATGGCACCCCACTCCAGTACTCTTGCCTGGAAAATCCAACGGATGGAGGAGCCTGGTAGGCTGCAGTCCATGGGGTCGCTAAGAGTCAGACACAACTGAGCGACTTCACTTTGACTTTTCACTTTCATGCATTGGAGAAGGAAATGGCAACCCACTCCAGTGTTCTTGCCTGGAGAATCCCAGGGACGGGGGAGCCTGGTGGGCTGCCGTCTACAGGGTTGCACAGAGTCAGACACGACTGAAGCGACTTAGCAGCAGCAGCAGCAGACACTCTCTAGGCTCTAGAGATACTGTCTTATGGAACTTACACTCTAGAGGGGAAGCAGATGATGAACAAATAAAATATATAACACAGCAGATAGTGAGAAATGCTATAGAGAAGAGTGATAGAAGAAATACAATGAGTTAGAGACAAGTGATGGCAACCTGAGATAGGGGGGTCAGAGAAAGTCTATTGGAGATGGCACTGGCAAAAAGCCTTGAGAGAAGTGAGGGAGTGAGCCCTGCAGACATATGGAGGAAGAACTTGCTTGCCCTGTGGTGTGTCTGGATTATGTGACGAACAGTAAGGCAGGAGTGGAGGGAGTCTTGGGCCCGGAGTAGAGAAACAGGAAAAAGCCGAGGTATAAGTGGGGGAAAGAGGGAACAGGCTTAGTGTCCCTCTCTTTCTTCCTCTCAGATGAGTAGATTAGAAAAGGGCCTCCCACATCATTTAAAGCTTCGAAACACGCCCAGTCTAGAAATTATCAAATGAGTGAAGGAGGAAGTAGACAGCAGGATCTCCTGCGAAGGGACCAATTCACTGTGCAGTACTTCACATGAACAAAAATTTAAAAAAAAGAGAAACAAAAATGAAAATAAACCTAAAAAATATTCAGCACAATTGCAAAGAAATAAATGCAATGCTATAACTTTTAAAAAATTTATCAAATTATCAAAACTTTACAAAAGAGGTAGTTGTAGTGAAGGTAGAGTGAGAGAAGCATCCTAAAACACTGTTGGTTGGAGTGTACATTGTTACAAACTTTCCACATGATTTGGAGGATTACTTTCTTAAGACTCATAATTGAAATTATTTGTTCTTAGAATTTCTTAAGGAAATAGCCAGAAAAGTGAACAAAGATTTATATTCTTTATATTCACCATTCTAGTGAGACACAGCACTGCTGCTGCTGCTGCTGCTGCTGCTAAGTCGCTTCAGTCGTGTCCGACTCTGTGCGACCCCACAGACGGCAGCCCACCAGGCTCCCCCGTCCCTGGGATTCTCCAGGCAAGAACACTGGAGTGGGTTGCCATTTCCTTCTCCAATGCATGAAAGTGAAAAGTCAAAGTGAAGTCGCTCAGTCGTGTCCGACCCTCAGCGACCCCATGGACTGCCGCCTCCCAGGCTCCTCCGTCCCTGGGATTTTCCAGGCAAGAGTACTGGAGTGGGGTGCCATTGCCTTCTCTGAGACACAGCACTATTTATAGCAATATTAAAAATTAGGAAAAATTACTTAAATGTCTAAGAAAGTGAAAGTGTCAGTCACTCAGTCATGTCCAACTCTTTGCAAGTCCATGGACTGTAGCCTGACAAGCTCCTCTGTCCATGGAATTCTTTGGGCAAGAATACTGGGGTGGGTAGCCATTCCCTTCTCCAGGGGATCTTCCCAACTCAGGGATCGAATCTTCTAAGCCACCAGGGAAGCCCTAATTCTTTACCTTCAAAGCCACCAGGGAAGCCCTAATTACAGCTGATAAATGACGCTACATCAATTTGATGGAATATTATGCAACCATTAGGATGATATTCATGAATACAAAGGCAAATCAAACTTATGTATACAAAGTGATAACAATTATGTTAAAACACAGCTAAAATACTGTAAGGAAATATAATTCAATATTAAAAATCGTTTTTGTCCTCAAGGCAGTATCATGAATTTATTTCCTCTGTTTTCTTTTTATTCTTTCCTCAGTTTTCCAAACATTCCAGTGATGTGCTGGAGCTGGCTTGCACCAATCTAAGAATGCCGATTGTGTCTACTTTTCCCAAACTTGCAATGACGTCATATTGATAGCATTTACACTATGAAACTGACAAATACTACAAACGGGCTTTCCCATGTGGAGAGCTGGTTGTTGCCAGCACAATGACTCTGATCAGAAAGAAAAACATACACACAGATACAAAACATCAGTAAGTTACTATTTAGAGAACAGTATTTCTTGGAACTGAAAAAGCTTTATGAAGAGACAAACACATGTCCAGCTCTTAGTCCAAGAATATGAAAATGGCACAGCGACCCTAAGTTTAGGGAAGCAGCATTTAACACATGTAGTGAACAAGACAATTATAATCTCCTTAGCTTTGCCACATTGGAATGTCTGCCCAAGATTATCTGAGTTAATGCCTAACTCTCTCAGGGCCTTTGGAAGGTATGTTTGATATTTTGGTACTAACCTAACACATGCCACGTAAGAAAAACTGGAAAAAAATCAAACCTTAGAATGAGTTCTGGTGATCACTTCTAATTTATCTTTCATTGTTAAAATGTGATCTGGGGCCCACATGTTCTACTAAGAGTAGACATGAACATCTCTCTGCTTTCTATTACCAACTACTCTAGGGTTTTACAGACATGAGTATTGATGAGGTCTTTCCAAGGAATTTCACGGCCACGGTTACTTCTGGAGTTAAAGGCAGGCAATTCTTCACTAGCTACAACAAGTATTCATGTTTTCCAAGAGTGTGATTCCATACAACTTTGTGGTGAGAGTTAATTTGGTTTTCTCTGGGATTAGACATGGTTCTACAAAGTGCTTCTTAAATTGAACAAGCCTCAAGGACTTTTTCTTTTTTTTTTGCTTAAGGTCCTTGAAGACCTTATGCAAAATTTCCAAAGCAGGGCCATATGCTTAGAAATGCAGTAATGGTATTTAAGTTTAGTATCCTTCTCTCTCTCCCAGATTATTAGACAAAGAAAAGGACTTCCAGATCATTTAAGGTTCTTAAACATTCTCCACCCAGGAATTATCAAATGGGTAAGGTAGGAGGCACACAGAGCTATCTTTCCGTATATCTATATGGCACACAGAGGCTATCTTTCCATATATCTATATTATGGTTTTATATTTGGAGTGAGAAATCCAATTATTTATATAAAGCAGTATCTTATTAGCTCTCAAGAATATAAAAAAGATAGAGGAAACTTTTTCAATGGGGGATGGTCTCTAACTGTGAATCTCAAACCTGGACATGAAACTTTTTCAATGGGGGATGGCCTCTAACTGTGAATCTCAAACCTGGACATGCATCAGAATCACCTTTACGCTCCACTGCAGAACTGATGACTCAGTGGGTTTGCAGTTCATTTCTGTGAAGTTCCCAGGTCATGATGATGTTGTTGTCTGGGAACCACACTTTTGGAACCACCAGGAATCCTGATAAGAAGATGCTCTAAGAAAATGCCGATTAGAAGAGATGAGACTTTTCTGGTCATGAGAAGAGAAAATGAATTGCAGAAATAAGGGATTATAAAAACCAAGCTGACTTTATGACATGAACCTCATTTTATTTTCTTGGGCTCCAAAATCACTGTGAATGGTGACTGCAGCCATGAAATTAAAAGATGCTTGCTCCTTGGAAGAAAAACCATGACAGACCTGGACAGCATATTAAAAAGCAGAGACATCACTTTGCCAACCAAGGTCCATATACTTAAAGCTATGGTTTTTCCAGTAGACATGTATGTATGTGAGAGTTGGACCTGAAGAATTGATGCTTTTGAATTGTGGTGCTAGAGAAGACTCTTGAGAGTCCCTTGGACTGCAATGAGATCAAACCAGTCAATCCTAAAGGAAATCAACACTGAATATTCATTGGAAAGACTGACTGATGCTGAAGCTGAAGCTCCAATACTTCGGCCACATGATGGAAAGAGCAAACTCGTTGGAAAAAAAAAAACAAACCCTGATGCTGGGAAAGATTGAGGACAGGAGGAGAAGTGGGCGACAGAGGATGAGTTGGTTGGATGGTATCACCAACTTGATGGATATGAGTTTGAGCAAGCTCCGGGAGATAGTGAAGGACAGGGAAGCCTGGCATGCTGCTGTCTATAGGGTCACAAAGACTCAGACGTGACTTAGCAACTGAAAAACAACATGAGCCTCATGTAACCATTTCTCATTATGTTTCCCTTCAGATCTCCTAATAATAAATGGTTACATGAAGTTCATATCATGAGAACAATTTGGATTTTTATACTGTTGCGGGGATAAAAAGGGTTAAAAATGTGCACCCCAGTTTAATACTTGCCCTTACAGGACAGCAAGGACATGCCCTTTACGGAGCCTTTACTGTTCTTTACATACAAGAAACAAATATCCCCTCCTTTCATTTGGGACACCAGTCCTGAAAGGCAAAGACAAGAAGGCAAGAAGAGTTTCTGTGATGTGATTCCACCACATACCAAAGATAGGTATTTCTACAAGGCCTCAACAAAACCCTTTGCTCCTCTCAAGAGCACTGTTTCGCTGTCTTGGAAACGTCCCATTTATTATGCTGTTCATTCCTTTTGCCTGGAATGGCTTTCCCTCCTCCCAGTAGAATTTCTCTAAGACCCAATTTACGGCTCCCTCCTGAATGAATCCCCCTCTGACCAGGTCAGCCCACACAGGGCCTCCCATGGTATATGGAGAGCTGCAGAGTCTCGTCTCAACAACCTGCAACCGGATATATGTTTAAGGCTTTGTTTCTTGTTATGAGTTTAGTCTGCACTATTATGAAGTCCACAAGGACCTGGTTAGCTGACTGCCTTTCTAACTTTCAAAAGCCCATGGCACCTGGCAGGGTGGGACCAGCATCTGGGTACATCATTCAGTGCCAACTGGATTTGTAAGAATGAGACACAATATTTTATCTAAAGGATGCTACAATCTCTAGTGGTGTGTGGATGTGTTTAAAAAACACACTTGGTCATGTCTTAATTACCTCTCCTGAAGGAGAATTTTAAAAGATACAGCAAATGTGTGCATGTTAAGTCACTTCAGTTGTATCTGACTCTGTGTGACCCTATGAACTGTAGCCTGCCAGGTTCCTCTGTCTATGAGATTTTCCAGGCAAGAATACTGGAATAGGTTGCCATGTCCTCCTCCAGGGGATCATCCCGACCCAGGGATTGAACCCATGTCTCTTTTTTCTCCTGCATTGGCAGGTGGGTTCTTTACCACTAGCACCACCGGGGAAGCCCCAGAAGATACAGATCATAGTTACTATATGGGAAATGCTGCTGCTGCTCTGCCCAGATCCCTTCTGATCCCTTGGATTAGCTCTGAACTGCCCTGTCTCCTAACTTTACTGTGCCCACCCCCCAGCTTCTGCATACTTTACAGCTAACAGACACTGCCCCCCCCCAACCAATACACAAATGCGTGATCAACCAGTGCTTCTTAGCGCCAAAGTGGGACAAACTCGGAAGTGTAAATTATACTCCAGAGCTCCCAGTAGGGTCGTACATGTTTATAGCTTTAGCCCCTTCCTTCATGCCTCTCCTGTATTCTCCTGGGAGCAGTTCTTTAACAAATCACAGGCACCTGGATCTTTGGCTCACAGTCTGCTTCTGGGAGCACCCAACTTAGTAAATACCCACAAATCCTTTTTATTTGTCTCAGGAATTCAGAGAGCCAATCAGCAGCACTCATATATGCTCACACACACATACTGTTTCCTTTTCTTCAGCTCCTGCTCTGCTCACACACAGGTATAGTATAGTAACTATATGTTTAATGAAAGTAGGGTGTTCTGGGTTATTATCTCTCCTGTGTGCTCAGTCATGTCCAACTCTTTGCAACTCCATGGACTGTAGCCCCCCAGGCTCTTCTGTCCATGAAAATTTCCAGGTAAGAATACTGGAGTGGGTTGCCATTTCCTTCTTCAGGGGATCTTCCCGACCCAGGGATTGAACCCATGTCTCTAGCATCTCCTGCATCGGCAGGTGGATTCTTTACCACTGTGCCACCTGGGAAGCCCCTGGGGCATTATGGATGTTACTAAAAGCATAATTGTGGAGTCTAAATTAAAAACAAAACCCTAATTTACAAGAATAATTAGCATTCAAAAGAACCTCAGACATCACTAGGGCCAAACCTCTGTCTTACGTACTACTGCCCTATAGCAACCCCAGTAGATGGCTCTCAGACTCTGTTTGATTCCCTATGGTAACAGGCAACTTCCTTACCTTGGCAGTTAGCTTTCATTTCAGATAGTACCAACTATCAGGAGTTTTATTTCATACTCAGTCCTGATCTAGCCCTCAGCAACCTATTAGGATTGCATGTGTCCTTCTCTTCATAGGGGGCTCCCTGGTAGCTCAGATGGTAAAGAATCTGCCTGCAGTGCAGGAGACCCAGGTTCAACCCCATGGAGAGAGGAGCCTGGTGAGCTACAGTCTCAAAGAGTAGGAGACGACTGAGTGACTAATACTTTCACTCTTTCACACTTTCTCTTTGTAAACCTGCAGTAAGGTTCACGGACATACTAGGAAGAAAAGAGACATCTCTGAGTCTCAGAAACCAACCTGTGAATCTTTGAGTGTTAATAATCCTGATCATTAATGACCCATTTTAGGGCTTAATTTCTTGGCCTATCCAGGTACAAGTAAACAAACTGGCTCCTTAGCTTGCATACAATCTCCCATTATGAAATATTTGTTCTAAATGATAGTTTTTCAACGTTAATAATGAAATCACGCATCAAGTCTTGACAAGGTTCCCGCATTTGGTAACTTGAGCTGCTTCCCTAACAATGCAGGGATTTTTCCTAATAGCTAAAAACAAGGTACCGTCAATTGTGATTTGTATTTGTTTTTTTATTCAAGACTATTCTGTTAATGTTTATAAGCTCTTGAAACAAGAGACGGAAATTCTACTCCCATCATTTTCTCATTTCAGATATGATTGAATAATCGTCCAAGATTAAGTGAGTCAAGTGGAAATAATTAGGAAAGGGAAAAAGGCCCAGATTCTTCAATTTTTGGTTCCATTACATTTTATTCCAAGAGCAAAGGCATTCTGTTATTCTGAAGCAAGACATACTTCCAAAGAGAAAGAGGTACAATCAAAGGCCTTTTGTTTTCCCTTTCTCCAATGAGCATCCTCTATCTGGGCTGTGCATGTTTATGCATCATCTTGCAGGGACTTCTTTGTTCTCCAGAAATCAAATGCCACCAAAATATGTTTCTGAAGAAACTCAGCCAGAAGAAAAATCAAATAGGATTCTTTTTCAGAGGGTTAAGGTTTAGTACCAGAACATTCTCATCAAGCATTCTCTATAACACTTTGAACAATGTGGATCCTGGGGAATTAACTCATTACCAAAAGGCTTAAAAATAATCACAATGAATTAACCTATTATATTAATTACAATTAATTTCCAGTTGAATCGAAAAATTCTCTCTCTAAGGGCTTCCTCAGCCCTGACATTTATGAAGTGGCTTTGGCATATCATAGGTAATTAATCTCCAACAATCTGTTATCAAACTCATTTCCTCTGGGAATGACCAATTTGCAAAGAAGAAAAGAAATGAGAGTGCAGACTTAGAAAAAGAGTATTAGAAGAAACTTCTTCGTGAACAAGAGGCACAGTCCAGCTGGACACCTTGCATTTCTATAATAGGAAGTACCTATTTGGTGAACACTGACTCAAGAGGCCAAACATTTTGTCTTCATGAACATGCCAAAATATCTCAATAGATATACATACCAGGGTATATGCCTCAATAAGAGACATGAAAAATAAATTCCTGTATAGATACAACATAATTACTGGCTATCTAGTAAAAAATGGTGATTGATGAAACAATTTCAGAGTAAGAAGAACAAATGTTATGCACCAGGGCTATAATAATGCTGTCCAAAGGAACTTTCTTGGATGATAGAAAAGTTCTGTAGAGTACTAGTTTGTAGGCATTAGTCACAAGTGATTAAAAAACACTTGAAATGTAGCTAGTGCAACTGAGGAAGCAAACTTTATTTTATTTTAACCTAATTTTAATTAATTTAAATTTAAATGTAGGATAGCAAACTGCCAACTTACTGCATATCATGGTGGCAGTTCAGCCTTTGCTTAAATCCCTTCAATGACAGGGAACTCACTTTCTTACAACTCACTGTGCTCCACTGTTAAATAGGTCTGGTCATTAGGAAGGTCTACCTCAAGTTGATCTGCAATCTGCCTCCCATAATTTCCACTCACTGGAATTTATTTTTCCCCTCTTCCCTCAGACCACATAGAATAACTCTGTTCATGGTCTACTTTATATTTCTTTTAATATATGAGAAGCCTCGAAATGCTGCAGTATCACAGAATTTCAGCCCTAAAAGTGGCTGTAATTTAGTTTCTTTGTCAGTCCTTCCTTAGCAGTTGTTTTTTTTCCCTCCAGGTTGAATATCTTTAGTTTTTAATATAGATAAGAGTAATGTTAAGTAGGAGGAGCTTTGGTCTCTTAGTCTGACAAATTGTGGTTCAGCTACCAAGTGATCCAAGGCAGATACATTCACTTGTCGGAGAGTAGTTTCCCTTCTGTAAAATGAAGATGATATCACTGAGCCATCTTGGTTGCTTTAAGAAATAAATTAGATAATATTTAGAAAGTTCTTGAAACTCTGCTTGGTATGCAGAAGTCATCTAAAATGTCAGTCCCTGCTTTCTCGTGTAGCATGTTCTTACGTTCACCACACCAGTTTCTCTTAACACTGAATTCACTGGTAGCTAAGTGTGCAAATGCTATCCCAGTACTAATACAGTGAACTAGCTGTTTGACCAGGAGAGAGTATAATAGAACAAACACATCCCTTGTTCCAAATGTTCCACTTCTATCAATTCAACCTAAAGAATCGTTTCTTAAAATCCATGTTATACTATTCACTCATTCACTCATTCCATTTACTGAATTCCTTACTGTGCTCCCCAAACTATACTAGGCCTAGAAGATAAAGTCATGCCCAAAATAACCTAGTTCCCTGCCCTTGCAGAGCTTATAGTGCAGCTCAAATAAAACTTGCCATTGGGTAAAACTCTTAGATCTTTTTTCATATGTAATGCTCTTTATTTCTGACGGCTCTTTATGTTCAGAAGCTAGCTTTTTAAAGATCCATTGCCATTTGGTGGCACAGAAGCTCTTGGCTGCATTTCATTTGATTCACTCAGCTGGTTACCACAATCCCCATTTCAGGGCCATTTACAAACTTAATGAAAATATTCTCTGCCATCAAAGATGATGTTAAATGATGATTCTAAATTTCCATCCAAGAGTGAGTTATCTCTGGAAAATAGCCCATACTGTATTGACATTAACAGACATTAACAGCTCTCTAAGCCATTAACAGTCACTTAAATAATAGTTTATGATATGGGTCGTGAAAAATAAGAGTATGGGCTCTGGACCCAAAATTACCTGGATTTGAGCTTCTGTACCCTTACTTATGAAGTGTTAGACAACTATTACGTAGTTAAACAAATATCTTTAGCTCAGTTTTCTCTGTACAATGTGGGTAATTTATAAGGTTGTTGTTGGGGATAACAGGTAGCATGAGATAATAAGCTATTTCACCAATAATGGTATAAGTCAACGTTTAACACACGCTAACTACTATTTCTATTCTTATTTTTTTCCCATTAATATCCAGTGTGGAAACATTTATAGCACTCTATTACATGTACCTTTATTTTCTTTTTTCTCCCATCCAACTTTAGATATTTTTCTCTTTATTATTATCATACAATAACACAGCAATATGACAAAGGAAAAACAATGGAGACTTTGGGGTCACGTAGATAAAAGTTCAAACTTCATCTCTGCTACCCACTAACACATCGCCTTTGACAAGATATTTAACCTTGAAAGGCTTCCAAACTATCCTCTGTAGAATGGTGGTGATAACACCAACAATATGGGGTTATTATAGGATTACAAAAGGTGATCAACAGGAAGTGACTAGCATAGTACAATGTTATTATTATTTTTTTTTGCTCAAGAAGAAAAACTATTATAATTGTTAGGACTGATACTTGTTATTGCTTAGCCACATCAACTCAGTCTGGGGCCAAACAGTGCCTTAATGAAGGTATTAGCACAGTTTTTGCAGAATGAATATTATTCAAATTATTCTATCATAGAAGACTGTAGTTAGCTTTTACTCAATTTTCTAGTTGGACTTTTTCAAATCCAATTATATTAGAAATCAAAACCAACAACAAAACATTTTCAGAATACTCTGGAGGATTTTAATACTTATATAGATGTCCTATTTACCAAAATGTGTACAACTATCTAGCTATCCTAAATCAGATCAGATCAGTCGCTCAGTCGTGTCCGACTCTTTGCGACCCTATGGATCACAGCACGCCAGGCCTCCCTGTCCATCACCAACTCCCGGAGTTAACTCAGACTCAACGTCCATCGAGTCAGTGATGCCATCCAGCCATCTCATCCTCTGTCGTCCCCTTCTCCTCTTGCCCCCAATCCCTCCCAGCATCAGAGTCTTTTCCAATGAGTCAACTCTTCCATGAGGTGGCCAAAGTACTGGAGTTTCAGCTTTAGCATCATTCCTTCCAGAGAAATCCCAGGGCTGATCTCCTTCAGAATGCCCTGGTTGGATCTCCTTGCAGTCCAAGGGACTCTCAAGAGTCTTCTTCAACACCACAGTTCAAAAGCATCAATTCTTTGGCACTCAGCCTTCTTCACAGTCCAACTCTCACATCCATGCAGGACCACAGGAAAAACCATAGCCTTGACTAGATGAACCTTTGTTGGCAAAGTAATGTCTCTGCTTTTGAATATGCTATCTAGGTTGGTCATAACTTTCCTTCCAAGGAGTAAGCATCTTTTAATTTCATGGCTGCAGTCACCATCTGCAGTGATTTTGGAGCCCAGAAAAATAAAGTCTGACACTGTTTCCACTGTTTCCCCATCTATTTCCCATGAAGTGATGGGACAGGATGCCATGATCTTCGTTTTCTGAATGTTGAGCTTTAAGCCAACTTTTTTGGGGAATTAAAGTCAAAAGTATGTTGAAATCAGAAAGGCATGCAGGTTGGATTTTCTGCATTGTTTACATTTGTGAAAACATCACTTTCCTCCTAAGTCAATATTATTCTAAAATTGACACCAAGAATCCTGCTTTTTTTTCTCATTGGAAAAATGATACACAACTGAACATAGTCAAGGTAGATTCAAATGCATTTGGAGAAACATCTAAAAACCTTAAATTGAAGGGTAGATTCTTTTTTAGACAAATACAGAAATATTAACATGGAATTTCATGCAACCAGGAAAGACATCCTCCTTTACCCTTTGAGGCCGGGTTATAAGGCTGTAAAGACTCAAAGGAGGACGAAAGGTTTGCTTCTATCACGGCTTCATAAATTCCTCCTGACACCAGCTCATTGCCCTAATGTGACCACACACATTCCATCCCATGCAGTCAAGTGTGGCATTTTCTTTCTATTCAAGTATTCTCAAGGTTTAATTAAAGCAGCCAGCTATCTAGTAATTACGTCCCCCGTCCATCTTCCCAGCTTCTTATTGTCTTCCTTTGAATTGATTTCTGACTACAGCCCTTCATATGCTACAGTTTAGTGTGGGGAGAGACTAACTGCAGAAGTTATTTTTCCTTCCTTTCATTTAATTGAAACAGATTGTCTGAAAAAGATTTAAGGCTGATTTTCACGTAGATCAGTGTTTGGACAATTTTTAAATACCTGCTTCTGAAAGTTGAAGGCTGTCATTTCAAAGGAGAGCACTTGCTTTCTCTTCTCCCATCCATCCTCTACTCAGCAGTCAGTTTAATTTCCCCCAAGGACACTGCTGACAACAGCACCCCTGCTTCAGATCCCTCTAGAGACTCTCCACCAAGCACTGTTCATGGCCCAAACTCACAGGTTTAATAGGGGGCTCTCCCCTAGCAGTGTGCTTTCTCGGCCCTTGCCTGTGTCACACACAGCCAACACATCCTCCTCTCTACCTGGTGTCCATTCGCATTCATGTCTCATGCTGTCCTTCTGGCCACACGCTTCCCTCATCTGGAGGCCCCTTTTCTTCAGACTCTGCATATCTACACTATATCTTGCATATTCTTCAAGGTCCAATTCAATGTCACTGCTTCTTCGAAGTCGTCTCGCATATTTTCATTCCATAATAATTTCTTCCTTTTTAGACGTTGCAACAGCAATTGCTCTGTATCATTCTGATAGTACTGTGGTTTTCTACATTCTGTAATACTTATTTATACATTATATATGTGTGTTTGTGTCACAGAGGATACAAAGTCTCCTTGTAAATAGAAACCATGTCTGTCTAATCATGTAAGCTAAAACAGTGTTTCTTTTCACATGAAAGGTACTCTGTAAGTGTTTGGAGAAATGTGTGAGCAAATAAAGGAATGAATGACAAACAAATCAATAGCTGCTAAGGATTTATTAATTCTTTAGGGCAGCCCCAAAAGACAGATAAAATCATGTCTTAATTGCAGTGCAAAGGGGGAAAAAAAAAGAGTGAGGTAGCATACCAAAATTATCAACTAAGAATAAAACAGGAACTAAACAAGTGAAATCTTAACAGAAGTTTTTTTTTTTTTTTTAAGATACTTGCAAAGTTTAATTTCTTATACTACTCAGTCCCTGTTCACACCAGATTTCACATTTATTCACATTTATATATTGCTTATTGGAAAGTGTAAATGAGCAATCTTTCTAATAGGAAATGTTCATTCATTACTTTTGTATTTCCCATCTCTGATTCACCTGGAAGGGCTGGGAACAAATCCAACTTTCTACCCTCTGTTAAAGATTCAAGGTCCAGCATAAAGTTGAGAAGCAGAAGATGGAAATTTCAAGCTGATTGGACCTGAAATGACACGCTCTAGCCTCCTTTTTGACAACATGCAGACAAGACCCTCCATCTTCTGGACCCTGGTTGAGTAAGTGACCAGTTGTAGCCCTGGTCTCCCTTGGTCACCGCTCCACATTCAGCTTTTAGCGGTTCCAGGATCTCTTCACCCCTGAGGTAATGCCAACCAAAGTAAGAGCATGCCCATGGTATTATTTTTGTCAAGGCATAGAAGAATTTTACTGAAGGTAATTCTCCCACTCTCACCTGAGGACTGTATATCTTAGAATGATGCATGAATCTCATGAACTTCTAACACTTCAGTGAAATGAAGCTCTTCTCTTTGGTCACGGAAAAGGAGGCCTGGTTCAGAGAAGTTCTTTAGAGTAAAGCCTGAGACTGGACTCCTCTAGAGACTTCCTATGGTCTTTGCAGCTTCTGCCAAAGTTATTTTCATGTTTGCTGCTGCTGCTAAGTCACTTCAGTTGTGTCCGACTCTGTGCAACCCCATAGACGGCAGCCCACCAGGCTCTCCTGTCCCTGGGATTCTCTAGGCAAGAACACTGGAGTGGGTTGCCATTTCCTTCTTCAATGCATGAAAGTGGAAAGTGAAAGTGAAGTCGCTCAGTTGTGTCTGACTCTTAGCGACCCCATGGACTGCAGCCCACAGGTTCCTCCATTCATGGGATTTTCCAGGCAAGAGTGCTGGAGTGGGGTCCCATTGCCTTCTCCTCCTTTGGACACTGACATTACTTGGTCTTTCTTCTTATCCACCCCCTGCAGTGAACTCCAACTCTCTCTCCAAAAAACTTACCACACCCTAGAAATCCAGACTAGAATGTAAAACATCCAAAGACAGCAAGGAAGGATAATGATGGCTGCCGGCACAGTGGGTGTGACATTACATCTCAGAAACTCTGTCCAAGACTACGCTAACCTTGCTGGTTCTAACAGTATGGGGAGAGATGAGACTAGGTCAAACTGAGGAAGCAGAAACAGGTGTTGTCAGTATTGCACGTTGTCCCCTTAGCTGGAGAACATGATGCTATTTTTCTTCCCCAGATGTTCTGCCATCTACAAGACTTAGAATGTATGCTTTCATTCTCAAGGTCTACAAGGAACTCCAAGCTCAGTGGTCTGCTGTGTCTAACTCTACTCTCAAATGCTCTAGTCCTCATGTTGCTTGTCTGTCATTATTATTAGCACCCCCTTGGGAAGATATTATTGGAAGTAACTTCACATTCTGACAATGCAAGGAGCTAGTACAAGTTGTAGCTACTTTAGATCTCTGTAAAGAGCCCTGTGCGCTGGTAACTTTTAGCCCTCTAGAAATATGTATATACATATATATACATGTGTATACACACACACACACACACACACACACACACACACACACACACACACACAGCACATATACTGAGGAAAGGAAAAGTGCCATCAAAAGACATATGCCCTTTTATCCCCATAATCCTTCAAAGTAGAACAAGGGAAAACAGATGTGCTGCAGAGTCAATCAACATTTAAAGCCAGTGTAGGGGGCATATTTTAGGTCTGACTTTAAGGGGGGAAATATAGATATTTTATTTTTAAATAGAAATTAAGAAATCAGCAGGGCTCCATGTAAAAGCAAATCTTACAAACAAAAAATAGACACTAAGAAATAATAATTTATCCTTCTGAGAATTCTGTTTTATTGTCCACAGAAAGCAAAGTCTGTGCTTTTTAGCAGAAACCCAAGAGTCTGTTGACAATGGAAAGCACACATCTTTGTGAAGCTCCCATAGTAATCAAACTTCAAGGAAAGGTAGTATGCGAAATACAGGCAACTTAATTTTTCCCTAGTATTTTGAAGATCAAAAGAATATCTCTATTCTACCAATAAGACACTCCCCCCACCAGTCTTCTACCACCCCACTGGGGAAACCAAGCAAATTCCTTGGTTTCTCATGTCATTACCACAGGCTGAAATGATGTAACAATAATAGCAAACAGGGGTGTCCCCCTGTGCCAACTCTCTAATCAGTTTCAAAGTATGTTTTGTAGATTCTCACTGACACCACTCAAAGGAACTGGTCACTTGTGGTCTCAAAAATTTTACAACAAATTGTGTGATTAAATTCTTTAAATACGTCTGTCCATTACTAATCCTCTTTTGCCAACATCCTTTTCAGAGAAAAATTGCGGCACTCCATGGTGCCTGATTTATATTTCATTTTGAGAACAGGAAGTAAAGGGATTAAAGTTAAGGATTAAAACACTTACTCTTAACTGCATTTTTTTTTACCTCCTGAATGGCTTCCTGGTTGCCATGGCTACTCTTCACTGGTCCTTAGTCTTGAATGCATGTCTTTGCATTAATAAAATATTTTAAATGCAATTTCATGGAAAACAATAGGGAAAGTAGCTTTAACTTCAATTGCTCTTAAAAAAGAAACTAGAATATTTAAAAAAATCTTTTTTCTTCATTCTTTTATTGGCATCCTCCAGAGTGAAATGAACTAAGAGACAGCACAGGGACAGTCTAAAGATATACAAACGAAAACCAGAATTATGCAGCAGGGCACAGGATATTACTTTGAGATAGTAACTTGGCCCTCATCTTACAAACCAGTGTTTGTAGGAAGATTAAGGGTCTGTGGGAATTTCTCAAATGTTGCAATACCACAGAACATTTTAAAGCAAAAATGCACGTAAATGCAGTGTTGCAATTCCACATTGCAAATGCCAGCCAGGAAATGAAAAACTGAGGCTTTCACCACCACAAAGTTAACTTAACCATATCAATGTAAATATCACTGCTTTGCATCCAAGTCATTGACGGCAGCATCTGCACAGCAGGATGGCCAAAGAGGTGATAGCCACAAAGAGCAAGTGCTGGCAGGGCTGAAGATGTCTGCACGTAGAGTGCACACAGCTGATGCCGAGCTGGGTGTCGAAACAGAAGGGTGACGTTGACAGACAAGTGAGCAAACACAACTGCATTTGCGTTGCTCCTTTAAAAACGCTCCCCTGACATTCATTTCAGAATGTACTGCCTACATTCTTTTTAAAAGCCAAGGAAAACTAAGGAGATGGAATAGCAAAAAATACATTTTAAGATCTATTCTTAAAGTCCAATAGCAGGATAGGCTCCAGGATAAATTGTGGCTGCTGCTGCTAAGTCGCTTCAGTCATATCCGACTCTGTGCAACCCCAGAGATGGCAGCCCACCAGGCTTCCCTGTTCCTGGGATTCTCCAGGCAAGAACACTGGAGTGGGTTGCCATTTCCTTCTCCAAGGCATGAAAGTGAAAAGTGGAAGTGAAGTTGCTCAGTTGTGTCCGACTCTTCGCAACCCCATGGACTGTAGCCTACCAGGCTCTTCTGCCCAAGGGATTTTCCAGGAAAAGTACTAGAGTGGGTTGCCATTGCCTTCTCCCATAAATTATGGAGTTGCCTCCTAAAACATCACCCAGCCATTTTTTCCCAATGCTCCCCAATGCGCAGTTTTTCTCTGCCTCCAGTGGTCTCAAACTATTCCTTTATCCCCCTGAGAGCCCACTCAAAGTACCTCCCCCAGACCCAAGTATATCCATCATTCCCCACTTCTTCTGATTCTATAATCCCATTCAAACCACCTTCCTCTCATAATACTCATGGAAGATAGACAAGCTACTTGAAAACTTGTAATTGAAGCCATACTGATATATTAGTGGTAGTGAAGGGACTATAGAATTGCCTTTGCCATATAATAGAACAAAATTATACAGGGATCTTCTGGAGACAGTACCTGGAAAGAATGACTGTAATAGTTGAGATTCTAAGCATTGTAAAAGACTAGTGATATAGATAATTCCAGGTATAGGTGAGCAACTCTCACATCAAAACATGAGATAATTGGTGCTACCCATGGCAGCACCATAGTATCTGAAACAACATGAAATGGCAAATTATATACAGATCTACAAGGTATATAATCATGTTCCTTCTTTCTTGGCTTCAGTCTTTTCTTTTGGAAATCATTTCTTCTGGGACCATCCTGAAGATTTAGGGTCATCCCAGGATAGGCTGGGGTTACTATTTGGCTGTTCTTGCACATTTGAATCAAGAGGGAGCAATAGGAACCTACTGTTGAGCGGCAATTCTCTGCAGGCTTCTCAAGTTTCTCCACGTTGTGGCAACATAGGCACTGATTGCCTTTTTAGACTATCTTTCTTAAGGATGTTTCTATACCAAACAGGTTTGGAAAACTGAGTGGGATAGTATCTTCCTTCTTAGCAAACAGCAGGCATACTTGCATGCGTTACAAAGATCCCTCACTTTTCAAAAAAGTTCACTTTACGCCACTTAGCTTTTATAAAAGAGCTACATAGTACCTGTTTTTCACTAACCAAAAGGAATTTAAGGAGGATTTTCACTTTTATGGGGAAAAAAAAAAAGGTTTTTTCACTTTCACAAAAGTGAAAAGCAAAAATAGAGTTCAGTGTTTGTTTTGTGGTGAGGTTTTATGGAGGCAGTGCACATTTGAAGCAGTGAGAGAGGCACCACCAACCTCCTTCCCCGGGAACTACACTACACTCAGAATCTCACCATCAAGCCTCCATAGCATTGATCTCCATCCGTGAACATCTATTCTTTATCTCCATTCATTTTGTGCATCTGTCAGCAAGATGTGTAATTGCTTCTCTGCTTTATACCATTTCTGCTTATGAAAGGTTTCACAGGAACACTCTACTTTTGTATGGCAGAAAAGATTTGGGTTCTCTAAGCTCAGAACTTCCCTTGTGTAACACAATCCACTGAGTTTTCTTCATGTCACCTTGTGGGAACTCGGACTTAAGAAACTTGCATAAGAAAAAGATGACGTTCTGGCTACTGCTACTGCTGTGAGTAATAACCTCACCTTTGTCTCTAACCAGGAGGCGTGTGTCTTCTGCCAGCCTCTATGAAACTGTAGCAGGCTAATTTATTACCCTGTACCCAGGGTAAAATCTCAGATGCTTTACAGTTCCTGCCACTTATTAGACCATCCCCAGGATGTATAGAATACTGGGGAAAATATTTTTGCAGGGTTCCTGTCAATATAATCCATTCGAATCACCCCAAATCAGTATGTAGCATCACACTGAGAGCCAATCTCAGGTAATTCAGCAAAAGAAATGTCACATTAGCCAGCATGAATGATCTGCCCTCTTGGAATCTGGTCCAGCCTACGAGGCCTCAGGAAAAGCCTAAAGGCATCTGTCCAAAAGCTCATTAGGGTGCCTAGTTGACCCCATATATATGGTAGAGGGTGAGAGAATGCCTTGAAGGAGAGAAGTGAGGGCTGGCACTGCTATGGGTGCTAGTCTGGGCTCAGGGTTCCCCACCTGGATGGTACTGCTGGCCCAGCCACCAAAAAAGGGTTTGGAAATTTTAAGGAAGGCACTCCAAAGCATGGGGGCCCCAGGGCTTCAATTAGGGGCCCAGCTATCGTCTTCTAAGAGAAGGCTACTACAGAGCTTCTCAGAATGATCCTCATGCTAAGAACTTGTTGACAAGTTACAAAATTTCCCATGTTGGAAACTCAAGACGGCCCACAGTAAGAACGGCAGAGTCAAAGGAGCACCAGGTGTGGAGTCTGAACAACTTAGCTGGAGTACAGTTCTACTTACTGAGAGTGCTTTGTAAAGATATTTAGCTTCTCTGAAGCTTATGTCTTTCATCTCTAAAACGGGATTACAATAATTGTAACACTGACCTTGTATAACTGTGAAGATTAAAGAGGTAAAAGGGTGTGAAAATGGCCAGTAAACTATGCTACATGAGTATCAAATGGTTCTTATTGTTCTTCTTCCCACTTCCTTTAAGCTTTTATTTTACAAGGGAAAATAATAAAAATGGGTTACTGCATCCATTGTATTATTACTGGATGTTTTAAATGCCAATTCACTTCTTTTTGCCATCACTGATGGTTGAGTTATAAGCGGTGCTGAGTTCGTGAGTGTTTTGCTCTGTTGAAATCTCTGATTAATTTCAAGCTTAATATTCTGGGGAGGGGGGGGCTCATAACTGGGATAGAGATGGGAGGTGGGGAAATCACTATGAACATTAGGTTCCTCTGTTCATTTATGCCAAGGTTGAGGGTACCCTAATGTGTCTGAGTATGACTTGAAAATTGGGGAACTCTTTGACATTTTTCCATATGAAGATACAAGATTTTTTTAAAAGAGCAGGGGAATGGATCATCCTTGATTGCTAATTTGAGTACAAAGAAATGAAACCTGACTTCTGCATCTGCTTATGTGCAAACGAGAAAACATTGATGATGTCCCTTAAACTACCAATTCTATTCAAAATACATATTGAGTAAATATTACCTACAGCTGGCGCTTGTGTGCTAGCCTAGTCCAAAGTACTGCTGTGAATCACAGCTTATTGCCTGACACGTTCTGTTACCTCTTTACTTATGTTTTCCCTTTTGAGCCTCCTTTTTCAGAGACCAATGACGTTCTGGCCTCATGTTGAGTGATAAAAGCTCCTCATGTGATTTTTACTATGGAGTAAAAGGGGCCCCATGTTTATATGAGATAGAAAAATAATATACAGAAAGATATATAGCAGTGTTAAGCCACTGTGATCAACTATATCACAACTCTGCTACTACCTGGGTTCTATATTTCCTATATCTGGGAGAACCACATGAAAATTATGAGAAAAATGATTGCCAGAAGTAGAGTGAGAGAGGAGAGCAAGGTCTAGTATAGGAGAGAAGACCGCAAGAGAGGCCACTAGCTAGTCAGAGGATTCAGAATTCTAATGTCACACTAACTCTGCTACCAAGAATACTTGTAAGCCTGATTATAAAAGTATGTTCTGAGAAAGTACAAACAGACAAGACCCAGAAAAATGTAGAAACAGAAATCTATACCTCAAATTTCAGTGAGGCAAAAAAAAAAAAAAGATAAAGTCGAGAAATGCAACTGATAACCAGAATGCTTAAACTTTATGCTTGGAAAGATTCTAGAAATAATATAGGTTAGTTTTCTTTCAAAAGAAAGAAAGTCAATGGAATCTAGGATGGGGTTATTGAGAACAACTAGAGAATTCCTATTTCCTTTTTAGATACCATTAGGTGAAATCCACACATATAATGAGCCTACAATTCAACAACTTATTTAATAAAGCCTCTCATGATAGCCTTTTGGAACCTGAGATAATGACAGCATTTTGGAGAAGATTGAGAAGCCTGGAACTGATGATGACCCTGAGTCACTGTGTTTAAACAATATTGATTAACAACAATAATCCAACCTAATTGTCTTATCTCCTTTCATCCTAGGTCCCAACTTCATGCCCCCTATTACCACCATAATTATCTTTCTACATCAGAAATCTGACCACGGTTTATCTTTAAACATCTGCTCCCTGTCAACCTTTTCAGTTCAATGCTGCCTCAATAACCAGGAAATGGCACTGCCGTCTCCTGTGACTCTCCCTGAAACTGTTTTTTGTGGCATTAATGAAACGAAGAGAATAGAAAGTCATGCAACCCATACACTAAAAATCCAGAAGATGGGTAATAAGTAAAAGTTGAAGGATAACAGGAATTTTAATGCAGAATTTCTACATACATCAGTAAGGTCATTAATGGAAACAAAGATGCATCCTTGGAAGAGAGAACTAGAGCTTCTGTGTGGGTGTTCCACGAAGGCAGATTTTTTACTTAATTATATAAAGAATGTTTGGACTAAACTTACTAAATAACAACAACAAAAAAAGGATTGTCTTAAAAATCAGAAAGCTTAAGATGTCATGAAGGGACTTTATGAATATCTTTTGGGACTTTTTGAATGTGATTCCCCATACTGGACTCCAGGGAGGATGAGGTTCCATCCAAGGACTCACAATTCCAATGGACTACAGCTGTGCCCACAGCTGACCCTGTGCAGTGGCAGCACAGTAAGCACCCATTCCCAGAAAGAGGGAAAATATCTTTCTGTTCCAGTGAAAAGAACAGCCCTAACAGTTACTGAAGAGTTAGGACTCAACAAACAACAGAAACAGTGAGCGTTTAAGAAGTCACCTGACACTCTGCTAGAGTCTATAAAGAGGGGTCTGGATTGCCGAGTAGCAGAATCATCTTTTTCCAAAATATTCTGTGGAACGCCAAGGTTGCAAACAGTATGTCAAGACTTAATGGAAGGCTTTGCATCCGGCAGTATTAGCTAATTCTGGAGTACATTCTGTAGGTCTTGCAGGAAAACAGCATAACACCTTTGGCATCATACTGAGCTCCCTTTCCACTTCTAAACTTTCTCATTTCTCAGAAACAAACTAGAGAGTAGAGGTTTTTTAAAAAAGCCATCTTGAAGTCATCCGGACACTAAAAGCCAGAAGAAGAAAATAAGATAATGTATACAATATAGCTCTGAAATGTTAAAGTATTAAATGTAGGCCAAATAAGATTATCACTGTTCTCACATCACTATTAAAACAACTGAATCACAGAGATTGGATTCTGCTTGATGAGCAACTCAAGTGGTGCCCTGCAGAAGGCTCAAAGATCTATGCATCAAGTTCCCTTAACTTTTCAAGTATGAATTCAAATAAACCAGCTGAGCAGGAAAAACCTCTTCTCTTAGAAAATTCTTGCTATTGTCTGACTTTTGCCTCTGTGCACCACTAATAAAGGGGCTTCCCAGGTGGTGCTAGTGGTAAAGAACCTGCCTGCCAATGCAGGAGATGTAAGAGATGTGGGTTCGATCCCTGGGTGGGGAAGATCCCCTGGAGGAGGGCATGGCAATCCACTCCAGAATTGTTGCTTGGAGAATCCCATGGACAGAGGAAACTTGCAGTCTATAGTCCTTATGGTCGCAGAGTCAGACATGACCACAGTGACTTAGCACACACCCAGATCAGATCAGATCAGTCGCTCAGTCGTGTCCGACTCTTTGTGACCCCATGAATCGCAGCACACCAGGCCTCCCTGTCCATCACCAACTCCTGGAGTTCACTCAGACTCACGTCCATCGAGTCAGTGATGCCATCCAGCCATCTCATCCTCTGTCGTCCCCTTCTCCTCCTGCCCTCAATCCCTCCCAGCATGAGAGTCTTTTCCAATGAGTCAACTCTTCACATGAGGTGACCAAAGTACTGGAGTTTCAGCTTTAGCATCATTCCTTCCAAAGAAATCCCAGGGCTGATCTCCTTCAGAATGGACTGGTTGGATCTCCTTGTAGTCCAAGGGACTCTCAAGAGTCTTCTCCAACACCACAGTTCAAAAGCATCAATTCTTCGGCACTCAGCCTTCTTCACAGTCCAACTCTCACATCCATACATGACCACAGGAAAAACCATAGCCTTGACTAGACGAACCTTTGTTGGCAAAGTAATGTCTCTGCTTTTGAATATGCTATCTAGGTTGGTCATAACTTTCCTTCCAAGGAGTAAGCGTCTTTTAATTTCATGGCTGCAGTCACCATCTGCAGTGATTTTGGAGCCCCCAAAAAATAAAGTCTGACACTGTTTCCACTGTTTCCCCATCTATTTCCCATGAAGTGATGGCACCGGATGCCATGATCTTAGTTTTCTGAATGTTGAGCTTTAAGCCAACTTTTTCACCCTCCACTTTGACCTTCATCGAGAGGCTTTTGAGTTCCTCTTCACTTTCTGCCATAAGGGTGGTGTCATCCTGCATATCTGAGGTTATTGATATTTCTCCCGGCAATCTTGATTCCAGCTTGTGTCTCTTCCAGTCCAGCGTTTCTCATGATGTACTCTGCATATAAGTTAAAAAAAAAAGGGTGACAATATACAGCCTTGACGAACTCCTTTTCCTATTTGGAACCAGTCTGTTGTTCCATGTCCAGTTCTAACCGTTGCTTCCTGACCTGCATACAAATTTCTCAAGAGGCAGGTCAGGTGGTCTGGTATTCCCATCTCTTTCAGATTTTTCCACAGTTTCTTGTGATCCACACAGTCAAAGGCTTTGGCATAGTCAATAAAGCAGAAATAGATGTTTTTCTGCAACTCTCTTTCTTTTTCCATGATCCAGCAGATGTTGGCAATTTGATCTCTGGTTCCTCTGCCTTTTCGAAAACCAGCTTGAACATCAGGAAGTTCACGGTTCACATATTGCTGAAGCCTGGCTTGGAGAATTTTGAGCATTACTTTACTAGCGTGTGAAATGAGTGCAATTGTGCGGTAGTGTGAGCATTCTTTGGCATTTCCTTTCTTTGGGATTGGAATGAAAACTGACCTTTTCCAGTCCTGTGGCCACTGCTGAGTTTTCCAAATTTGTTGGCATATTGAGTACAGCACTTTCACAGCATCATCTTTCAGGATTTGTAATAGCTCAACTGGAATTCCATCACCTCCACTAGCTTTGTTCGTAGTGATGCTTTCTAAGGCCCACTTGACTTCACATTCCAGGATGTCTGGCTCTAGGTCAGTGATCACACCATCGTGCTTATCTGGGTCATGAAGATCTTTTTTGTATAGTTCTTCTGTGTATTCTTGCCATCTCTTCTTAATATCTTCTGCTTCTGTTAGGTCCATACCATTTCTGTCCTTTATCGAGCTCATCTTTGCATGAAATGTTCCTTTGGTATCTCTGATTTTCTTGAAGAGATCTCTAGTCTTTTCCATTCTGTTGTTTTCCTCTATTTCTTTGCATTGATCGTTGAAGAAGGTTTTCTTATGTCTTCTTGCCATTCTTTGAAACTCTGCATTCAGATGTTTGTATCTTTCCTTTTCTCCTTTGCTTTTCATTTCTCTTCTTTTCACAGCTATTTGTAAGGCTTCCCCAGACCGCCATTTTGCTTTTTTGCATTTCTTTTCCATGGGAATGTTCTTGATCCCTGTCTCCTGTACAATGTCACGAACCTCATTCCATGGCTCATCAGGCACTCTATCTATCAGATATAGGCCCTTAAATCTATTTCTTACTTCCACTGTATAATCATAAGGGATTTGATTTAGGTCATACCTGAATGGTCTAGTGGTTTTCCCTACTTTCTTCAATTTCAGTCTGAATTTGGCAATAAGGAGTTCATGGTCTGAGCCACAGTCAGCTCTTGGTCTTGTTTTTGGTGACTGTATAGAGCTTCTCCATTTTTGGCTGCAAAGAATATAATCAATCTGATTTCGGTATTGACCATCTGGTGATGTCCATGTGTAGAGTCTTCTCTTGTGTTGTTGGAAGAGGGTGTTTGTTATGACCAGTGCATTTTCTTGGCAAAACTCTATTAGTCTTTTTATTTTATTTTATTTTTAAACTTTACATAATTGTATTAGTTTTGCCAAATATCAAAATGAATCCGCCACAGGTATACATGTGTTCCCCATCCTGAACTCTCCTCCCTCCTCCCTCCCCATACCATCCCTCTGGGTCATCCCAGTGCACTAGCCCCAAGCATCCAGTATCGTGTATCGAACCTGGACTGGCAACTCATTTCTTACATGATATTTTACATGTTTCAAAGTCATTCTCCCAAATCTTCCCACCCTCTCCCTCTCCCACAGAGTTCATAAGACTGTTCTATACATCAGTGTCTCTTTTGCTGTCTCGTACACCGGGTTATTGTTACCATCTTTCTCATTCCGTATTCCAAGGCCAAATTTGCCTGTTACTCCAGGTGTTTCTTGACTTCCTACTTTTGCGTTCCAGTCCCCTATAATGAAAAGGACATCTTTTTTGGGTGTTAGTTCTAAAAGGTCTTATAGGTCTTCATAG